>NC_064904.1:7800000-7957500 GCF_929443795.1 Astur gentilis
CCTCTCCTTGGTTTGACTTTCAGTGCCTTTGTCCCTGCTCCTTCCAAGCTGACATAGTGCTGCTCATCCAAATGTCTCATAAACTGAACTTGTTAATCATACAAGCCTCTTCAAAAGCAATGCACTGAACAAGAAAACCAGTATTAAACCTGTGAATATAAAGACCCTGAACTCCTGTGATTGCCTCATCCTGAACCAGCATGATTTTTTTCCACTGGCTCCAAATAATCATCATCCAGATCACAGAAACAGATTCTCTCCTGCTTCACATCACACGAGGGCCACAGAAGTGTATTCGTATTTTAGTTGCTGTCTTGACAGAAGCTGCTACTAATACTTCACCTTTTATCCTTCAGAATGTCAGTGCACACAGTCACTGTGTGCACAGATAGCTGAGCAGGTAATTTGGAAACTTAAAAGAAGCCTTTGGACTCATGATCCAAAATGGTCTAGAAAGCCCAACATATAAATATAGAAGTGAAGAGAGTAGGAGGCTCCAGGTCAGTCCAGGATCCTGAAGAGTCCCTTCCTAGAAGAAGAGACCCAGTACCTGTGTGTCCCAAATGAGCTTGATTCACAAATGGCATTTCCACTTCTTTGTTAAAGATAGTTGGGAAGTCCTTCTCCAAACATGCTGGGAGAGGATATGGTAACAAAATGGCTTTCCATGCCACCAGCAGTTCAAGACATCGTCTGGTGGGATGCTAGGAATATCAGATAACACAAACCAAGCAGGCAGTCGCTAGAAATCAAGTTCATGCCTGACTGTGATAGCCTAGATTTGCAAAGCCAAGTTACGGCCTTTGTCTACTGTGAGCTAAATGGCTGATGCAGATTGATGCCAAGTAGGAAAGGATTGTCATTGATTGCAGAACCTAAAGAAGTAAATTCCTGACCTTCAAATTTTAAAAATTTGAATTCAGCATTAACAGGGAATTTCCATGCATGCCAATGTTTTCTTTTTAGAATCAGAGTGGGGTTTTTTAGTTTAATCGTGATATATGCATGAGCTTAACTTTGCTTTAACAAAGCTTTTTTTCTGAGGATGTAAGATCATTATCACTCCCATTACATACTGTGTAAATTATCTGATATGTCTATGGGTGTATGTCATTCAGCATATTCAAAAAATAAAAATTTTATGGCATGCTGCAGGCTTGAATAAAAATAGATTTGTCATCTCTTTTTGCAATAGAACACTTTTGGCAATTTTTTTTTTCATGCAATATATTATTCCCTTTAAATAAGAGACCGAGCGGAGTTGTTAGTTTATACAAAAGCTTTTCTATAGTGACGATCTTTTCTGACCCTCTGTGAAAGTTAAGCATTCACTAACAACCAATAGAGACGATATCTAAAAATAAACATCTGCATACAAAGAATTTTAACCCTGGGTACATATTTGGGTAAAAAAAGGACATTTTCAAGGGACACTTCATGACAGCCTAAGAGGAATCCACTAGAGATGAAAAAGACAGATTTGTGTTGTTGTAATGCTCCATTCATTGTCTACAATAAATGGGTTATTCATCACAAATGACAATGATGTCATTGGGGTTTATTTGAGAAAGTAGGAAATTTAGCAGCAGAAAGATTTGAATTGTTGTTCCCAGCTCTGCTGTTGGCCTTGAGGGTGAATTGGGGCAAGTCATCTTGCCCTGTAATACCTCTGTTTCACCATCCAGAAAGCTGTGAGATGGATACTGATCCTTTGTAAAGCATTCAGAGATCTGATGAAATGTGCTGTCTAGGAGCCAGGTATTATTATTGCTAATTTTGAAAGGATTAAAACTTGTGTATAAAAGTGGTGCCTGTATTTAGTTGTAGGATTACTGTGGTCCCATGTGCTAATTGGGTCACTGGGGAAGAGGCTTATTCTGTCATTTTGAACTGCTTGGTTACATGGAAAAACATGATGACTGCCTCTAGAAACATGCATGTGCTAAGGCCTCCATATTTACAACAAAGGTTTCTTGGGAACAAAAAAGTGCCCATGCCACATCATTAAGTTCAATGTTTCTGAGAGATGGTGTACCTTTTTAGTGCATGTCTGACCAGTATACCTCTGGACAGCCCATGGGAATTCTTGGATAAATGGAAAAAAATGCCTCAAACTCAGTAAATGTGTCCAAGGAACCCTGAACAAAAAATAACAACTCTCCTACATCTCTGCAAATCCAAATATTCACAAAGACAAAGAGTTTGGGGTGTTTTGGAGTTCGTTCTTCCCCTGCCTTGCATAGGAATGGAATGACTGCATCAGTGGACAAGGGAAGAGCTACTGATGTCATCTACGTAGACTTCGGCAGGGCCTTTGATATGGTCCCCCACAACATTCTTGCCTCTAAATTGGAGAGATACAGATTTGATGGATGGACAATTTGATGTATAAGGAATTGGCTGGATGGTCTAATCCGAAGAGTTACAGTCAATAGCTTAATGTCCAAATGGAAAATATTAACGAGTGGTGTGCCTCAAGGGTCTATACTGGGACAAATGCTATTTAGTATCTTCGTCAATGACACAGACAGTGGGATTTGAGTGCACCCTCAGCAAATTTGCAGATGACACCAAGCTGAGTGGTGCAGCTGATTTGCTTGAGGTAAGGGATGCCATCCAAAGGAACCTTAACAAGCTTGAGAAGTGGGCCCATGTGAATGAATATCATGAATTTCAATAAGGCCAAGTGCAAGGTCCTGCACCCAGGTGAGGGCAATCCCCAATATCAATACAGACTGGGGGATAAAGGGATAGAGAGCAGCCCTGCAGAAAATGACTTGAGGATACAGACACGAGCAGGCGAAGTGTGCTTGCAGCCCAGAAAGTTGATCGTATCCTGGGCTGTATAAAAAGAAGCACAGCCAGCAGGTTGAGGGATGTGATTCTGCCCCTCTACTCCAGTCATGGGAGACCCCTCCCACCCCGGCATACTGCAGACAGCTCTGGGCTTCCCGGTACAAGAAAGACATGGACCTGTTAGAGCAGGTCCAGAAGAAGGTCACGAAAATTGTCAGACTGCTGGAACACCTCTCTTATGAAGACAGGCTGAGAGAGTTGGGGTTGTTCAGCCTGGAAAAAAGGACCCTCTAGGGAGAACTTATTACGACCTTTCAGTACTTAAAGAGGGCTTACAAGGAGATGGAGAAAGACTTTTTACAAGTGTCTGTAGGGGGACAAGGGGCAATGCTTTTAAACTGAAAGAGGGTAGATTGAGACCGGATATAAGGATGCAAGTTTTTGCGATGAGGTTGGTGACACACTGGAACAGGTTGCCCAGGGAAGCTGTGGATGCTCCATCACTGGAAGTGTTCAAGGTCAGGCTGGATGGGGCTTTGAGCAACATGATCTGGTGAAAGATGTCCCTGCCCATAGCAGGGGGGTTGGACTAGATGATCTTTAAAGGTCCCTTCCAACCCAAACCATTCCATGACTCTATACCACAAGTCCTCCTAGAACAGAGCCCACATGCCTGTCATAGTGTGACCATGACTCAGCAAACCCCCTCCTGCACTCGCATGACCAATTTAGAGGCCTTTGATTCCAGCTGCTTGCTCCCACACTGATGAACCATCTCCTCAGCTGTATGTTGATTGAAAAATGAGTGTTTTCAACTCAAATCAGTTCATTGAGTAGCTGAAGGTAAAAGATGGTGCAAATTCTAACACTGTCACCTAGGGAAAAAGAGCTGTGGACCTGTATCACTGGATGTCTGAATTGAAATGTAAGAATAATAGTAAAGAGTAAGTAAAAAGCCTTCTTCCATCTCTGTGTGAGCTATCCAGATCAGGATATAGGGGAAACTTTTTGAAGGTGCCCAGAAATCTTTAATTGGAAGAGAAAGTATTTTGGAAAAGTTATGGGGGTTTTGAGTATGTGGTGTCATTTTTGACAAAGTTTTGCACCTAAACTAATGTTTTAAATTATTTTTTTCCTCTCATAGGACCTAGCGTTGGGGTAAAAAAGTAAAAATTTATTGTTACTTTGTTAAGTCATAATTGTTCCTTTCTACTTCTGATACAACATTAACTTAATGATAGCTGAAACATTCTATTACTTTATTTTATATTATGTTTTGCTCTATCTTATATTTTAAATCATTTAAGGCAGCTGGTACATAATACATATTTAAATATTTGTTTTCTATATCAAAATGCCTCTACTTTGTGTTGAAACAAAAGTTTTACATTAACGTATTCTCTTGCTGAAAGTGCCAAACCATTTAATTTTAATGCAAAGAGGAGACACATTCAAAACAAAATATAAGCAGATTGTCAGGCAATGCCATTGCCATCCAATGAAGGCACATATTCATCTGGAAAAAAACAGTATTTCAAACTGTACTTTGTAGTAGTTAGACTTCATTATTTTTACAGTAAGCTAAAACCAATAAACCATAAAATAAATTACATTAATATTTTAACAATTGTATCATGTCGTGACAAAACACAGCACAACACAGCTTTGAACTGCATAAATCATATTATGCATTTCTACTTCTGGCATGTCCTAAAGGAATACAAAAATAATCTAAAAATGAAATAAAATATTACAATAGTTTAAGCAGGTATGTTTCAGCATTTTTTGAAACATAAACATACTCAAAATACTTCTTTACAAAATAAGAACAAATTAAAAACACAGGAAATAGAAAATGAAGGCTTCAAACAGCTCTGCAACTGATCCCACTTTTCTCCTACACATGGTGGGGATGGGAAAAATAAAGCCTGAGTCCTGCTCCATAGTATGCAGGGCAGCACAGAAGAGGTTGCCAAAAAGCCGTTGCAGTTTGCTGTTAGCATATGTCAGCAGCAAACGGCTGTTTCCTTCCTTCTCCTGAGGATCCTCACCAAGAGAGGTAGCATGCGAGCGTCCAACAGGCACATGTGCAACGTGCCTGGTGGGCGGCTGGACCTTAAACACACGAGCAGTGAAATGCATGAGAAAGAAGAATTTGGCTCTTAACTGGAATGTATCTTATCAAGATTTATGTTTACTGGGAGGTGTCTCAGGTAACTGATTTAATGTAATGACAGTGAATGGTAATGACTGCTGCTTATTAGTGTAAATTTGGCTTAACGGGGAGGCATTAAGCAGGTGCCAAGTAACTGCATGGTCAGTTGACTCTGTCAGGTGAAATTAGACTCAAATTATAGGTTCCATAAAAAAATAAGTGTTTTCTGGTGCTAAGGCCAGCAGAAATGTTTTCTTTCCTTTTTTAACTCAAAAGCAAATAAATATATAAACAATCAGCTCAAAGCAGCCTTTGCAATCACAACATTGGCTTTGCTAAGACTAAGGTAATTTTGGTTTACGCTTGAGAAGGTCAGCAGGGTGGTATGAATGTTCTTGCCACACAGCACCATGGCACAAGCTCATTTCCATGCCTACAGTTAATGTGGTACCATAACTTTCACTGCTGTTCTAGCTACCATGAACAGGTCCAGAAGGGGCTGAAAGTCAGGCATCAGGCAAACAAATTACTCTGCTCTCTGTTGTTTTATATCAGTTGCAAACTATGAAGATAAAGCAGTGCAGAAATGCTGTATGGTCTGAACTCTTGTAACGGTCTTTATGAACAGGTAGCCAAGTGTGGCACACGCAGTTGTTGCCCCATCTCAGTCCTTTCGCTTTCTTTCTAGTTGTGCTGTACTCCAGTGCGCACACAAGAGCAGAACTAGGAACGGCTCTTCTGGTTGTGAGAATAGGCTTGACTCAGTCCCAGGTGCTGCAAGTCTGGGCCCACCTGAGTATTGCCTGGACACGAGAAAATCAGTAACTATCCTCAGGTGGTTGCATTTATTATCAGGCAGTTTCAAATCAAAGACGAGGCTATTTAAGAGCTCAGTTAAATAGATAGATCAACTTTCCTTATAAGATTTTTTTTTTTTTTTTTTTTTTTTGTAGTTGAAGAGCAGTCAACAGTCTGTAAGTGCTATCCCTTCATAGTGGACACACTGTTTGGAAGAAACAGAATTTTCCCCCTAACTGCTTCAAACATGCAAAGAGAGTCTCTTCATGCTCATCTGAAATTGCTGATCCTTCCCAAATGATTCCAAGGCAGGCGTGGTGCAAGGTCAAAGCTGGCAGCATCTTCACCATTACTGCTGGTATTTCAGCAGCAGGGTAGGTACTGACAGAACACAAGAGGGTCTCTGGCTTTAATAATTCAGCAATTAGAATTGAAGTAGATTAGAGCTGAGAGAGTCTCTTGTCAAGAGTATGAATGTTATCCTTGACCAGTATTGCAAACATTTAAGCTATTTCTGCTCACAGATAAGAATCTAAAAAATGTGAAGCTAATAGAGTGTGTGTGCAAACTATGGCAGGGGAGAATTTAAGAGGAAGGAAAGGAAAGATGAAGGGATGGAGGAAGAAAGGGAAACACAAAAAGGACAAACACTGTTTAATTTATTACAGTTTTGTGTAAGGAAATAAGCCTTCCCAGCCACAGAATAGTTTTAACCCTCATTTGCTGAAGTATACTTCATCAAGAAGTAGAGGAACTTCAATTTAATCTCTTTCAGTATAAATCGAAACACTTATTAGTAAAGGTACCAACATAAATGGCTATTTTACAGTAGCTCTAAAACCTGTGGATCAAATTTTACGCTTACCTACCCCACATAGATTGAGTCCACCTGCTGGGATAAATTCTTTGTGAAAAGATACTTGAAGGATAATAAATCCTCTTTCTTCTTCAGTGATGCATTAGGTGTAAGATGACTATAATTTCTCTTTGTAAGGATTCTTGCTCAAAGAAGAATTCCTACTTCCAGAAAGGTATAAACAAAAGTGTAGGAAAAATTAGACCAAGGCATGAAAAAAGATGTAATCATAACAACATTGTATATTTTTCTATTATTCTGATTGTTCTTGGGAGAGAGAGTGAGAGAGCAAGAGAGAAGGAAACAGAACTGCTAGCCTCTAAAACTTATAGGAAATTAATAACAGCATCTGTAGGTTTTTTATAATCGCGAAATTTTCCCTGCTGTTCTGAAAATAAGAAAAGAAGAGCATAAAGGGACAGAACATCAGTTGGTGTAAATCATCATAGCTCCATTAAAAGGATGAATTTGTCCCAGTAAGTTTAATAGGAAAAAAATATATTTACATTGATCTACTGCTGGACAATATTTGGAATGTACATGCAATAAACATTTTTGATGTTTTGTTTTTACTATCATTTCTGCAACATCAATCACTGGGATCTTTGAGGGGCTCAGAAACCTTTCTTGTCTGAGCAGACGCTCTGAACAACTGGGGTAATGTCTTGCAATATTTGGTGCCTGGACACCCACTGAGGGTAATCAAGGGGGAGATGAGTACCTCGCAGGCTTTTGAAAGCAGTGTTTGTTGATGCTCACCTTGTCTGCAACCCTGGTGGCAGGGGACAGTGGCAAGGGGATTACCTTGGGGACTGGAAGCCAAAATAGGTTTTCAGGGCCTTGTTATGCTCTGGGACTTCTCTAGTTACTCTAGGCTCCAAGTCGCTATTCAAGGCTGTGGAGGGTAAACCCACACCAGATAGCTTGGTGACTTCTTTGACTACAGAAGTTAAAATTCAAGTGCAGGATCAGCCAGCCGCAGTGACTGGAGCCCAGGCGGGTGGAAGCAACACAGCAGTAGTGCTGAGCATGACTGGCCGGGGTGTCTGCCTCCCAGGAGCAGGACTGCGGAGGAGCTCTGGGCCGAGGAGCATCTGAAGAAGTGCAGAACTTCCACTGATGCAGGGTCCTCTGCAATGAGGACACTTGGCAGCTCCTCACTTCTGCCCCTCCCTCCCTTCCCTACACAAATCTGAGAGAACTGAAAGCGAAATTGGCAATGGTGAAAAACAAGAAAGGAGGGAAGACTTCCTTAGGGCGTTGAGGATGTCTATGGAGGATGTACAGAGAAAAGGGCTAAGCAAGCGGAGAATTTGGCGGGCGCTGACATTTGAGCAGATATCTAGGAGATTGGGATGAAGCCAAAGGTGCCATGTAGTGGCTGGACACCATCATGCTACACACAGTGAGACAGGCAAAAGATGAAAAACTCTGGCAAAAAAAGCCAAAGAGGTGGGAGCAGATATATAGGAGATTGGGATGAAGCCAAAGGTGCCATGTAGTGGCTGGACACCATCATGCTACACACAGTGAGACAGGCAAAAGATGAAAAACTCTGGCAAAAAAAGCCAAAGAGGTGGCCTCACGTCCTGGGGGAGGTCTCCAAGCTCCCAGCTCGGGGCAGGGTGACATGCTGCGATACAGAGCCCTGCCTGATGCAGGCATCAGCCTGCAGCTCCCCAGACAGGCGGAGAGGTAGAAGGGACGTGTCCGCGCCTGTCGGAGCGACGTGTGTCAACTTCAACAGCGGTTGGCGAGTCGGCGCTTGCTGTCCCTCCTCTTGCTGATGACTGCCAGGGCTCCCGCCCGACCCCCCCCACCCCGTAGATAAGCAGATTCAACATCAAATATATCTGCAGGAATTAATTTTTCTACCTGCCTAACAGAAAGGACAAGGCAAGGAAATCAGGTAGTAGCACTCTGTAGCTCTGCCTTACTTCTTGCCGTTAGGAGAATTGCTGCTCGTGGCAGTGGATACATCCCCATCTCTGAAATCCTGAGCTGCTTTATCCAGCTCTCCTCTCACACAGCAAATGCTTCCACCCGCTGCCTTTACACCTTGCTTTCCAACCTGTGGGCTTCCGAGAGGCTGTCTAGCAGGGTCCCAGTTGTTAATTTTCCCCAGCCTTTTTCAGCCATTGAGATAAATCCAGACTGAAAGATGCAAAGAAAGAATGAGTAACCATTGCTGAAGGCTTGATAGAAAAATCATAGTTAGAAAGGCCGTAAATTCTGTATTTACAATGCCAGCCACTCATAGCATGGCTCTATTTAATCGCTGCACGTGTGCTTTTAAAGCCCACAGACTTCTAGAAGGACATTATTTGCATGACTTGCAGGTTTCAGTATGAGCTGGTCGGTACCTCTTGTTCACTTGCAATTGTATTTTCACAGTGGGTGGGAAAATGCTGGAAAGATCATCAGCAAACCTCCAACTGTCCACCTGACCTAAAGAAAGCAGAGGGTATGTTTTTGGTGGGTTTTCTTTTTTAATGCTGAGATAAGGGAGAGTGTGGCCAGTTATAGCAGCTGGATAGGACCTTTGTGCTAGGGATGAAGCCGGGGTGGTGCTGGACTGGAGTGACTGGGGATGTGGATTTGCTGGGAAGTGAGATAGAAAATAAGGGGCCTTTCGTGGGAATGAAAGGACCTTCAGAGACAGGTGAGCCAAAGGTGAATGGTCCTTCTACCTTTCCAATTCCATATCAGCTGTTTGGATGTGGCTGGGTTATTTTATTGGATTAGGAAGAACTTCTGTGCGATGTTCCCAAATTTAAAAGTTTTTTAAGAAAGAGGGGAGAAAAAGGCAGAGGTACTCCTTGAAATCGCTGTTCCTGTCAATATGTTGGATTTTAAAAAAACATTTGGATGCAAATTTTTGCATTCTCAGGGACATCTGTAAACCTCTGAATTTAACTATACCATGTCTCACTTTTTGACTCTTTCCTTGAATCCCTGCACTGTTTTATGATTTTTCTTTCCCCAATGGTGGTGTTATTTTATTGAGTATCCAAAATATTTTTGAGAGTGTGTAATAGAAGTTGATTTAAAAAAAAAAATAAAAAATAAAAAAATTCCTGAACTGAATTCATTATATGAGTGATATGGCCAGGGCGGGGGTGGGGACGGGGAAGTGGATTTCAACATGTAAGAGCTATACTTGAGAAGCTGGTATCTATCTAATAATATAAATCTAAGAAATTTTGAAGCACAGAGAGAGTATAGGAGTTGCTGAGCTTCACAATGGCCCCAATCTTACAAACAGCATTGCACAGGAAAATTCTTCAATCAAAATCAGGTCTTCAGTGAGCCTTCGTGCAGGATTAAGGAGCCTGCCTAAGTGGCTGCAGGATCACGGTTGCTGCTTGGAGAGAGGGTGACCTGGGATAAGTCACTAAAGACACTGCACCAAGTGGTTCCTTCAGCCACTCCTCTATAGTCTACTTGAATTCAGTAGGATCTAAATCTGTGCCTTACAGCTTATAGTCAAGGAATTCAGTATTTCAAGCATGATTGAGAAAGATGAATGTCAGCACAACACAAAATGGTTTTCTTCTCAGACTCCAGCTCCAAAAAAATTAAAGTAAAATAATCTCCATTTACTTACAGTAATATATGAAGAGATTAAGAAGGTCTTATTATATTTTTAAAAGACTACATCCTTCATTATTTATTTATCCAGAATAGCTCAAGTTATTTCAAATTTACTCAGGGTTGGAAATAAATAGAGAAGTTTTGGTAAGAAAGAAAAAGCAACACAAAGTGTACAAGACCAGGAATTGTACTGAACAGAGTGAGCTGTCACGGAGGGCGATGAATCAAAGGTGATAACGCTCCGCGAGGGGAGGAAACGCTGAGCAGAGAGATAAAACCTGAAAATAGTGTCACAAGGTCAGGGTTATGCAACAAAATCAGAAAGCTTCTGTATGCCATAACAGCACATATATAGATATATTTCTCTGTATTCAAGCAGTGTTAAACTTCCTGGAATTGTGACTCAGGTGCCCAGTAAAACCTTAGTTTACTTAGATTTAAGATCGCCCAAATGAAAATTCTGCCAATACAGTGACAAAACAGTTCAAGTAAATCTCATTTGCGTGCATTAACCTCCCTCCCTAAGGCACAAAGCCTTGAGTTGATGCCTAAATTTACACATCTCTGAGGTACATACGTAAAGAGCCTACTTGTCAAAGGCACCCTAAGTAACCAAGTGGGGACAGATGCACGCTTCTAGATGGTGGCTGAGATCTCAAGGGATTAATTACCTTCTGGGATGGTCTGTCCCCCTCCATTGACTACTCAGAGTAAGCTAGGAGTAGCAGCCTTAGCTTAGGTTCCGCTGTTAAAATTAAGTGGCTTCAACATAGCTCATAATGCCTCTTCCCTGGCATCTCTCCTTTAGGATATTGCCAGCCACAATGCACGTGGTTGGTCTACATAACACCTCAGAAAGAGGTGCAAGCCTTAATATGGTGTCATCTGAGAGAAATCTTGTTCAATGGACAGAAAAATCTACATACTTAATTTAAACAACATTTTGTATTTTTGCTTATCTTGGATTAATGTCTAGTCAGGAAAAATTAACTATTTAAGATGGGCCTGAGTCAGAGAGTGGTCAGAATTGTAAAATTCCCATTCAGGCAGGAATTATATAAAGTTTATATCCTCTTCTGTGGCTGCATCCTGACCTTGTCACCACAGTTTTATTAGCCTAATTGGGAAAGGGTGGTGCTGATGATGAGTCCAAATCAGCATCAGCTGCTCCTCTGTCTCATGGTATGACTTTATGGCTTTCTCCCAATAAGAACTGAGACTATATCTGGTCCTGATTATTGCTGTATTAATTTTGAAGGATTTAAGGCTTACAATTTGTAGGATAGGTTGTAAGGTTTTGGCGGAGGCCTATACTAGAGGCAGGAGACAAGCCTAATCCCGAAATATTCATGGTTGTCTCTGTTACCTAGGCTAAAGCCTGTAAATGGTAAACAGTCTTCTGGAGATGTATTCACAAATTCAAATGTCCACCACAGATAAAACCTTTGCTTGCAGAAAACTAAAACAACCTTCTTGCAATGAGAAGTCACCATCTGGAATATTAGCAGGAAAACAAGAAACTGGTTCAAATGTGTGATAAAACTTTTACTGAATATGTTGGGTAAATGGTGCCATCAATCTCATAGTTCTCAGATGGACAGGAGACAGATGCAGAGTTTCTACTAAACAAGCTGTTTTAGAAATGGGTGTAAGGAGGCACATATCTGAATTCTCCCACAATGTCTAAGGGGTGGCAGGGACAAGGACTAAATTAATTTCAGAGAGGCAGTGCCATTGCTTTTTAGGGGAATACTGATGAGCCAAAGGCTTAGTTTCATTTCTTGACCTCGTTGCATTACTCTGTTCAGCAGTATCTAATCCCTTAATGATTTATCTCCTTATCCCAGTCCTACAGAATTTTGCTTTTAAATTTGCAATTATTAAATGTTTGTTCTTTTCTAACTCAGTGAATAATGTGCTGCAACTTAATACTTTTGCCTAGAAGACAGTCCCATGGTGTCTGGGGTTTATACTATCAAGTCCAACCATGCAACTGGCAGGTGGAGTTTTGAGTGGATTTCTCCAGAGATTGTATTGCACGGTCCACAGATGCAGATACGCTCCTGTGCCTTGTGAATGAGTTCCAGGGCCACTTTTTTAGGCAAAACAACTTGTCATTCCCATCAAGAACACATTTTCAGAAGGCTGTAAAACCTCATTAGAAAGTTTCATTAAATTTAATTGTCCTAAGACAAGGATTATTGTTATATGGATTTCTGTGTTTTGGGGAAAATATGTAGTGGACTATCATAAGTGTCTTTTACTGAATAATACATGCCAGCAGAGGACTAACCTGCTAAGCTCCCTCTTTCACTGTCAGTAGACTTAGTATAGCTGCTAAAATCCACTCTGTTCCTGGCAAAAGAAATTGTACTTGGCACAGTGCAGGAGAGACGAGTGGTCATCCAGGCTCTCAGGGGCACTTTTAGTGGTTACTAGAAAGCTGTTGGAAGTGAGACATGTCCTACTTTAACCAGAAAACTGATTCCAGGTGTTGGTTGTGGACTTCGCCTGTCGCATTCATTTCTGCAGTGGAGCCAGCATCCATGTGAATTAAAGACCACAGACACTGTACTGCCTGCTTAGGAAGAACATCCCATGGTGAGCAAAGGACATCTTTTTATTGTCTCGATTCATGGTTAAACATGTTCTTTGGAATGTTGTCCAGTTTAATGTATATCCTGAATTAAGTAGGCTTGCAAGGCAAGTCATCACAACTGCAGGTGCGTTTGTTGTGACCTCAGTATTCCCTGGTTCCCATTTTACTGGGTTTGTCAGAGGTTTGTATCTGGAATGTTTAGTATGAATATTCATTGCCTTTTTTTTTCTTTTTTTTTCTTTTTTTTTTTCCTCCCCAACTAATGATGTGCTCCACAGCAAGGGCTTATAATAGGGCATGATAACCAGAGAGCTTCATGTTGAAAATAAATAGATTATCCATACAGAGAAGCATTCTACCTAGCCATACATAGACTTTGTTCTCTATTTTGTGGTTTTGGGGTTAAATCTTATTTGAGGACTTGAAGCCACCTTCTTTTTATATGTCCTTAAGTCTCTGCTATTTAAGCCCTGAGTGATTCCCCCTAACAGTCTCTCTCCCTTCCCCCTCCTTTTTCCTTTATACAACAAAAACAAGGTCTTTGCATTAAGAATAAGATTGACCACAGGCTATTTTAACATGCCTCAGCAGCCACTGTCTCTCCCCTTTACTTCCTGTCACGTATCCATTTCTACTCGTGTGAATCAATCATCCTCTCATTTATAAAACATGGCAGCAATATATAAGAAATTAATATAATAATTAAAGGAAATATTATTGCAAGATTTAAAGAAATATAATTCTTACATTTTAAATGTTCCGTCCAGTTAAAAAATTGACATCAAGCATCGTGCATGTTCCTTGGAGAGGGTCTTCAGTACTATGTATCTCATGGGTGTCATTGGATGTAATTGTTGCCATGCTAAATATTCATGTATGAATAGTCTGGAATAAATTCTCCTGTAAATTGACAGAGGGCAAGTTAGAACTGTCCTTGAATCTCTCATCTGCATCCTCATTTTTGAAAAACTGTCTAGTTTGTGTGTGTGTGTGTGTGTGTGTGTGTGTACTTGGTTAAATTAAAGAGAAAACTTCTGCCTTTCTGAAATAGTCTGCTGCTCTCTATCACCTGTTACTAGCACTGGTTATTTATATCAACTCAGTTGTGTGAGGTAGAAGCTGGTTTAATACAATTGATGACTGCCAATAGTTCTTTCCGTTGTTGTGCCTGCCAGCCCCACCTGATAGCGGAGTCGGCTTCCCCAGGCAGACCGTAAACACATAGAGCAAGGCAATCTCTGCTGCGTGGTGCTTGACATCTGAGTAAGTGAGGTGGTAAGGCAGAGAAAGAGAACTTGGCAAGGGTCACACAGGAAGGTTACAGGAGAGACAGAAACTGAACCTGTATCTCCCACCCAGCAGTTTCATCACACAAAGTCATCCAGGCCTCTTTCCAGCTCACTAGTACCCTGACACAAATAGTCTGGATACAAATAGTGGTAGTCAAGGCAGAGTATTATCCTTCCTGGTATCAAACCCTCTCTACCGGGTGTTGGCAGTCCTTGTTAGTGGGTTTGGAGGTCTGGGTTCATTTGTCTTTCCCTGTTTTGGTGCCACATAACCTGGAGCTCTCCTCTCCCCATCTTCTTGCCTTCTCCCAAAGATCTGCATAGCTGTGTTTGGGTTTTTCTTTCCTTCAGTATCAGTTTTGTTAACTTTGCTAATTTTGACCAATGGAGAGAAAAAAGTGGGGGTTTTGCACTCCTCCGTGTGCTGAACACTGACACAGATAATGCTTCTTCATTTCAGTCTTTCCTGCGTCTCATCACTTGCCCGCAAGTTCTTCCTCTGGCTTGCACTGCGCTGTGCGCGTACAGGTTCTGTGCTAGACGTCTTCGCTGGGGCGAGGTGGCCTCCAGCGACTTGCCTGTGTGCAAGGACTTGTGTCAGGCTGCCTGGTTCCGATGCTGTCAGCAAGTCTGTTCATTAATACTTTCTGTGTCAGTCTGGTGTTTTGAGCATCGCATCATACCGTTTCAGACTATGTGGGGTGAAACGAGCAGAGCAAACTCTGGTCTGGGTTTGCTGAATCCCCTTTTTTGCTCCTAGCATGACCCCAGCAAAGGCTTTCTCTGCTTTCTTCCTCAGCATCTTCCTCCCCTCCCTCTGACCCTCACCTCTGTGCTCTCCTGGCTCTGCCTCCAGCCACGCAGCTGGGAAGATGAAAGCTGCTTCTGGCAGCTGATGCCTTCATATTCCTCCCTGCAGCAGTAAGACACTGTCCGCTGCGGACATTGAATTACTGGTGCCTTTTCAGCCAAAACCAACGAGTGCTTGTGCTGCTGCAGAGAACCCCAATCAAACAACCCCCAATGTTATCTTCCTGGCCAGTGGACAAGCTGGGTTAAGGGCAGGACCTCCTTCAGCTGAAGAACTGTTAGGGACCCTTTGTGGTGGCAGAGCGGCATTTTGCAGATCCGGTACTGACACCAAATGGTTTCTGTGCAGGTGCCACGTGGTTTGGTTGGCATCCATGAGGAGGAAGACAAAAAGTAATAGCGTATTATGCTTTCTCATACTTACGTATTTGGACAGGTCGTAGTTTTAGCAGGAAGGTTTGAACCGGGCAAAAAATACTAAATCAAATCCATAAACAGTTGTGCGGCCAGGCTGTGATACCCGAAAGGATACGACTGTGAATTTTTGCAAGTGAACGTCCAGGCCATTTGGAGGAGTGACAAGCTCCTCGTCACGAGCCGACAGGAGGATCAGTAGTGCTGCAGGGCACCCAGGTTAGGACTGGGCGGCTGGCCAGAGCTGATGTAGGACGTGCTGATTGCCCTGCCAGGAAAGAGAAACTGCCTCTTCCCTTCGATCCCTCCCCAATGTGCTTTGCAACAGGTCATACTGGCAGAAACTGGCTTTGTCGGCAAGAGGGAAAATGGTTCTGCTACTGCTCAGACGAAACCCTGCGTGGGGCCGAGCACTGGGCAGACAGGCAGTCCTTGTGCTCATGGGGCTCCATCCTCAGAAACGAAGAGGACATGCCAGGCAGTGAAGTGTTACGTCTAAAAATCTGAAAACTCTAAAATTCCAGAAAACTTGCCTTTTGTCCCAGAGAGGAAGAACAAAACAGTGCTGCATTTCTCAGGGTGCCAGTGAGGGCCGTGTCCTGGCCGCAGGACTGGCGAGGCTTTTGGGGCTGGGAACGGAGGGGCCGGCAGACGGCTGGGGACGTGTGCTGGCCGGGGCGTGCAGTTAGCAGCGTAAACAAACTTGGCTCTGGAGGTGAGGTGGTAAGATGTATTTTTTTAATTATTGAGCTGTGTACACATTATGAAACCATTACAGAACCAAAGTATATAAAATTCCAAATTACAAATACCAGCTTATACAAAGGGGTAATAAAATAAATAATACATTAACTAGCTCCAGTACTCTGTATTCATAGACAGTAATGGAACCATATACATCAGAGGCCATAAAAATGCATACATTAAACAGGGTGCACAGTGGTAACCGAGGGTTCATCTTGATGCTTCCTGACTGCATGAGGGTCTATTAGTGCTGGGGGATGGGAACTCTATTTGCTACTTAAGCCATTATTGATTGAGAGAGGGAAACACAAACCTCATGGACCAGGCCGGCAGGAAAAAGGGTGAGAAGTTAGCTTGACATAACACATTAACACTGTAAACAAAGTGGGCTTTGAAGGTTATTATGCACGACTGCTATGTCCTGCAGTGCAGGGACTGCCTTGGTGTGGGACACCGACAGGGAGGACTGCACTTTCTAGAGGTGGAACGGCAGCACATCATGTATGGAGCAGGTGTCTTCATCCGTGGTCACCTTGCGGATTTGGGCGGGGGGAGAAATTTGCTCTAGGAATAAACATCCTCTGATCCAGTAAAAATATGGGGCAAGACTCTGACTCGTGTAGAGTGTGGCAGCACTGGTACAGCTCAGGTAGCCTTGGGGCAAATAGGGCTGTGTGGTACCTTTGTATGTGCCAGAGTTGAGCCTGGCTGGGTTTAGACTGGCATGCTCTTCTCCCATAGCTGTGGATGTGTTTATTCATCTTACTACATTGTAAGAGATTTCCCTGGATCCTGCATGACACAACAAAAAAAAGGAGCATCTAAATTTGGGCATCTACAAAAAGAAGAACAGAACACTTGACCAAGGACCTAAAATCCAACCCCACCTCACTCAGTCAAGAAACCTTTCCACTCACTCTTGTTCTACCTGCCAAAGCCCCTTCATTTTCATTTCTGTACATATCCTGCTATGACTCCAAGAAATCGTAGTGTGCATGTGCTCTGCTGCAGAGCCTTTGCTCTTCAAACAGTCTCTCAATGGGAGAGTTTGGTATGGTAGGGTCTGTGCATCAAATGGCTTACAGGATTGGCCTAGCTGGAAAACCTGGGGGATCTTATGAAGGGAAAGAAACTAAAGAAAATTATCAGTCTGTTGAGATGGGTAAAAAAGCATGTATATATGTTTAATATTATTATGATAGTCATCTGATAATATCAGATTAATTCAGATAAAAATGAAGCTTATTCCTTGACAGGGTTCTGTTGCTGCCTTACTTCCAATGTGGTGGACAGATTTGTGCCCAGAAATGTTTTCACTGTGTTGAGTGATATGAATGTCATTATCCACTTTCTGGCACTACAAATCCATTGTGGGGCCCTATTGAGTCTCCTAATCTTTTATTTTTAAATTTCTAATGTACTGATGAAGGAAAAGCAAAGGGCAAAGGGAAGTGGAAGAGGAAGGGGAGGAGGAAAGTGAAGGGGAAGAGAGGTTTGAATACTTCCCTATATACTGTCTCCTTTCTCTTTGGCAAGATTTTCATCTGATGTGAGTAAACATTATTCCATTGCTTTTACTGACTTATAATGAGATAAGGATAGAGCACTGTAATGGATTAATGCCATATATGAGGCACAGCTTACATCCTTAGTTTTGTTCTGTATCTGGACAGAATGTGTGCTTGATTCCTGAATGCCACTAAAGGAAACTGTACTTCTCTGCCTTGCTCTGTTTCTGGGCCAGGCTCTGATCTCTGTTACCCTGATACACAGCTAACTGGTTTCAGATGGTGTGGGAATTGTGCTCCATTTACACCGGTGGAGCAGAGACCAGGGCTTCTGGCTCCCTCTTCTTCACTTACACAAACGCCAATGTAATCCATACAGGAATCCATTGAGTTTTAATAATTAGTTTAATTGGGGGGTGGGGTGTTTGTGGGGAACTGGGAACAATTTGTTTTGAAATGTACCTACTGAGCAGATGCAATACCATCTCAGGTACACTGGGTTATCATGCATCCTGTTTTTAAATTCTGTATGATTTTAACTATCAGAGGGGTTTGAAAAGTGTTTTACCCTTGACAATGACCTGTATTACAATTAAAGCTGATGATGTAGGTTTCTTATTTGCCCAAGAAGACAACAAGATTTGCTATGTAATTTGAGAAGCATTTATAATACTGCTACCCATGTTGTAGGCTGATTATAAATAAAATTCAGCAGAATTGCTTCCATCAGAAAATCAGAATTCACAGTCAAATAAAGTGTACAACCCTGATGTGTAGTTGCTTCTAACTGCTACTGTACATAAATCAGATTCTGCTTAGCAACTGCTGCATATCATGTTTATTAAACACCTTCTGCTTATTACAGCAGAGGGTACTAAAAATTCTTCATGAAAATTTCTCAAATATCTTTTCACATCTTGGATATTTTTAAAGGTCTCATTGCAGTGAACAGAATCCTTCTGCGGAAGTGGTACTTGGGGGCTCTCAACATGTGCTTCCTGTTCCATTCAGTCACATGGAAAATGTTCTCAGTTTACAAACCAGACAAATTGTTTTGTGTTGTTGCTTTAGTCCTGAGGCTCAACCCAGCATAAGGAGAGTCAGGCTTCCTACTTGCAATAGCACTGAGCATTTTGTTCGAAGTAATGCTGTTTATGAGTCCTGGGAAGTATTTGAAAAAAGGCTATTTCATAAGGAGGTAAACTTTTCTATATGGTACAGAAACATGCTGGAGCAAGCAATAGTTATCAGAGAAAACAATCCTTTACTGCCCTTTACTGCTCAGTGGTTCTTTAGCACAAGCCACTGTTACTAAACAATTTCTCAGGGCTAGTCCACTATTTCATAAGTGACACACATACATCGCACTGTCTCACATTTACACACCACAACGGGACTTTTTAACTAGTCTCAGATGCTAGCTGAGGTCTGATAGATTGAAAGTAGTCAGCTGCATAGCCTGACAGCCATTACTGTCACAGCGTGAGGAGCGTATTCTAAAACGTCAGGCTCAATTTCATTGAATATCTCACAAAAATAAAGTAGCAATAGAAATAACCAGCTTTGAAATAACTTTCAGTCTGTCTCTTGCAGCTCCTTCTCTGTTCTCCTGTCTCAAGCTTTTCTTGACTGTTGCATGTTTGTCACTCCTTGATCTCTGTCTTCCAGTTGTAGTACAGATGCCAAATCTCAGTCCTTATATTGTTCCATCTCTGCAACTTCTGACAAGCTGGCCACAAAGTGTTGCTGACCTGATTAACGCAGCTAGCTAGGGTGGGAGAGTGCTGGGAGGGTTAGCCAGCCCCTCCACGCAGGGGGTCAGGACTGTAAAGGCCAGATGCTTGTGTGGATTCTGGAGGTACAGCTCTGAGCTATTCCTGGACTACTATACCACATTCTTTGCTGGACTTCATTAGCTCATGGAGGACGGTGCTGCTGCTGGTGCCCACAGTCAATTTATTCATCCCATATTTGCCATACAGACATACCCAGAACATTGTTTTCCATCCAGGGCTTGCCAAAAAGGCTGCACCTCTTTCCACCATGGATGAGGATGCAGTCACTGAAATTGTCTGTCACATCTCAAGTGGATTACTGTGAATCATGGTGTGTAAAGCTAAATGAAGTAGCAATGTAGAGATGATGGCTCTGCAGAATACAGTGGCCCAGCTCTTCAGCAGTACAACCGTAGCACATGTAGCAGGGCTCTGTACCGCCACTCTCCTCTCCAAGACCACTGTTGGCACCAGCTCAGGCTCTGGCTTTGATCTGTAAATCTCCTCAGCTGATTAATGCTCCTCTAGATGAAGAAGTACCTCTTCAGGAGTGACAGCTACGCACCTCTTCGATCATACAGCTAACTGCGCTCTGGATGAATTGCATAGGAAACGGACATAACCGTACTTGGTTAAGATGAAGAACCTCTATCCCATGACAGAACAGTCTTCCTCAGTAGAAAGTCTCACTCTAATTATATTGCAACCTGCCTTGCGGCTTTGTTACAGATCACTTATTGCTTGATTAACTATATAGGTAGCTGGAAACTGGGAGAAATGCTGGGAGAACTTGTGACACCGTAAATCTTAGATGCTCTTTATCATAATTTATAAACTTTTTTTTTTTTTTTTTACTAATTGTGCATGTTTCTTAGCTGCAGAGCTCCTGTCTGCAATACAAGCAATGAAAAATGTTAACTTGGATAAGAATATATTTACATAACCATGAGCTAATTACTGTTTGTCATAAGTAAAATCAAGGAATTGTTACCGTGCACACCTTGTTCAGTTGTACATGGGTACTGTTGAACTGCTGCCATCTACCCCAGAACTGGTTGCATTTGCAAACAGTGTGCAAACAATCACTCAGCTAACAGCCAGATGCACTTTCTGTTTTAAGATGTGCTGTTCCTTTTCTCTACTATGCTTTTTTTCAGTGGCATTCCTCCTGGTTTAGTCTAGTGTTCCTGTGGGTGGAATCTGGCACAAAAATCTGTAAAGCACATTATACCCATCTGCATTAAAGGTGCCGTGTAGCCATCAATTAGTAATGATGACATTCAGGCACTTCAGGTGTATTTGAAAACAGTTGGTAGTGCTTGATGCTAGAAATACAAAAGGACTGCATCCTCAGTTAGGTAAACTGGGATAGCCCCATTAATTCCAACTGAGCTTTACCAGTTTACCTCAGCTGAGGATCTGATCCCCAAGCTCAAGTCTCTCCCCAAGTCAGGACCCAGCTAAGCGCATGCTGTAGCTTCTTCTTTTAATTAAAGAAGTGGAAATTCTTTACTATTTTGGAAAGTTGTTGGGAATGAAGTATGGATAACAGCTTGAGAATTCAAATTATACTACAGATCAGCATGACCTGCAAGAAGCAAAAATGTTTTGACTACTGCTCCAAGCAAAAGCAGGATGGATGTCATAGATTATCCTTGCATGTGCAAATCTATAGCTGCATGATTTATGCTGGTTTTAAGTAGCTTTATTAACTAAAGTTGACTGCTAAATTTCAGTGCTTGTTTAGGAAAACTTCAAAAGTAAACAGTGGTAAAGAGCACTGTGCTGTTTTTCTGCAGTTACATTTTTGCACATTTTTGTGCACTTCAGGATTTTTTTTGCACCTATGATCAAATATAAAGAACAAATCTAAAAGAATTACAGTTAATCCTTGATTTTTGGAAGCATTGTGTTATGTACAATGCACTGAAGCATCAATCATGCTGATATGATGAGAACAAGATATATAAAAGGATGATGTTCTCTGAGATTTTGTTAAATCACAGTGCTCCTAACTTCACTACATGCTTCATGTACAACATTACGAAAAGTCAGTATCAGCTGTATCCAAATAACTGATATGTGTTAACCCACCTCTCTCGTCTTGGGGTTTTTTTTCCTTTTCTTTCCCTCCTTTTCCCCCCTCCTCATCAAAGGCAATTTCTTTCCAGCCATCTCTAATTCGTTATTAGAATCTTACCTTCTTAGTAGATTATGATTGCTAGAAGCGGATGGTTTTTGATGGTCTTGGTTGTTTTCATGTAATGTCAGTGTCGTTTGAAATGAAAAATATTGAGACTGCTTTATAGTTATCTTGATTGCTCTAAATGGACAAATTGGCAGTGCTTTTCTTATGCTAGCGTAGATGTAAGGAAACAGAGATCCACAAATTCAAGAATTGTACTAATACAGTTGAAGATCTGATTATGCAGCTGACACATCTAGAGGGAATAATACTTCATTGCTGTTATTTCTCCCAGTGTTTTGTGTGTGGTAGAAGTAAGGAGATTTTTTTATCCTTGTCAAGCAACCAAAACCACAAGTTCTGTTTAAAATTCACTAATGCAGTTGATATGCTACTGGAAATCTAATCAAAGCTACTTTACTGAATATGTTTGGAAGACTTTTTAATCGAGAAAGGAAAAGGGATTTAGGTTAGGAGGCTGGGGGAAACAGGTATTTTCCATTATGCTGCAAATTTTGTTCCTAAAGCTTCCCATGTTTCCTTCTGCTGTGTGGGACACAACTCTGTCTCATGTATATATCGGTCACAGTTATCAGTTGTCCTTAAAAATGATACAGGAGAAAGGATGACACACAACTTCTTTTCAGGTCTGGTCCTTGTGTTCAAGACCTTACAGTGTTCAGGCTATATACCTCAGTTTTTTCCTAACTAAAAAGATTATTTCTCATGCTAAGTATATCTATTATTTCTTTGACATTACACATGTAAGAGTATTCTTTTGTTCTTATACAACAATTACGGCAACAAAAGCCTTACTACGCACAACCCTCTTCAGAGTGAATTTGCTGTAGCAAAAAAAAAAAGGAAACCAAAATAAAAGAAGATATTTATGTAATCAGTGGTAATATGTGATCAGAGCTGTGCTTCTGTGTTTTTAGGCTTCTATTTGACACTTTCTTATGGAACAGTAGGATCATTTGTAATAACATCTTTGCCTAGCCATATTTGTATTGATATGTATAGAACAGCATGTTGAAACTCCCCTCTAAGAAGATCCTTGAGGTCACATAAAACAAACAAACAGACAGACTTTCCTTTCTCTAAGCTTATCTTGTTATGATCATGGAAGGTGGGGCATCCTTTTCCTGTTTGATTATCCTTGTTGACTATTAAAATCAAAAGCCTGATATGTAAGTACACACGGACATTTAAAAACGTGGGTTTTTTTCCTTGTAAGCAAGATGCTTTTGGCAAATTATCCTTTTGCTGTATACGGTTTTAATTTCCTTGGAAAATATATTGGGGTGAGGGATGGGGGGGGAGGGAGAGAGAGAACCTTTTTTGTTAATCCTCTGCAGGAAACAACAACAATCAATCCCCCTTCGGCAGCTGTTTTGTTCTTCAAATATACTATCACTTTTTAAACTGATGGTGAAGGAAAGAATGCATTAATTTTCAACCAGATCGGGCTTCAGGAAAAAAGCAAGTTCTAATGCTGAAGAACAACATGGCATAACGTTGTTTTTCAAAACACCCCCAGATTTGTCTTTCTTTCTAATGTTCCTCACTTTGCTTCTTAGAAAAGGGGTTAAAATTAGTAGGCACATTTCATATTAGCGTATTTCATGCAATAAAGCATAAATTATTTAAAATAACACGACCTTTTATCTTGCACCTTTTGAAGGAAGCAAATTAAAAATGTAAATTGGGAGCTAATTAATATGCAAATGTATTCATTCGCAGTTAACAATTAGCAATTAAACCTGCAGTGTCTACAAAGAGCACGGACAAAATTAGTAACTTAATTTATCATTAAAAAATGAAAACGTACACAAAATTTTAATTGACTTTCAAAATATTTCCCCTGCTTTTTCCCTTTATTTTTAATACAAAAAATCATATTGAGCCTTAGATATACAGATGAAACTTGCTACCTACAGCTTTCTGGTGAAGTTCATTACAAAAGACTGAGAAGGAATCATGTTAGGAAAAGTTTGGCTTTTACATGAGATGAATTAAAAAGACTACTGATTTGTGTTAGTCACTCTACAAAATATAGGCATTTCAGGATATAGAAGCACATACCCTTAGCATCTAGCTAGCTACGTAAGCATGTGGATGTATTTATTAAACACGCAGAGCCAGTTTGAAGGTTTGTGCTTTGGTGTTTGATGCTTCAATAGAAAAACAGGAACACAGGAAATTAACAGACAATAAATAGCTGAAAAATCTAAATAAGATACTCCAGATAGATAGTCACGCATGTTTATATTTAATGCTTGGTTTATTCCCCTTTTACCAGTTTTTCATTCCTTTTACTTTTAGAGGAGTTAAAAAAACCCTCTGCATATATTACTGCATTTTATGTCCATTTTCTGTGTTTTCTCATAATTAGCGCTGCTCTTTCTGCAGATGTGAGCCTGTATTTTTAAATATTCCCTTTCTAATGTCATGCAGTGTATTACAAACAAGATGTGGTTAGTTTTACAGAAATACTCACAAACATTTGTTCGCATAAGAGCCACAATGCTACGATCACTCGCATTTTTGCCTTCTTCCGTACATTTTTCACACGCGCTTTCTCACCAACATTTTCTTTGACAGTGTTGCTCAAAAATTAAGATATTGCGATATGCCTAGAGTATATCCATGGAAATCTTCAGGTCCGGCAAGTCGAAGCGCGTAGATCTTTGTGTGGCCATTTTGGAACTTCTTTCTGGTCGAGGACGTTATCCAACTGAGGGGCAGAAATAACAGCATATGGCCTAGGTGGCCAAGCACGCCGTGTAGCAGCACGGCTTCAAAGCCAGGCATTGTTTGCCAGGACCTTGGTTCAGGCTCTTTGTGAAGTACAACCAGCACATAATCAAATCAGCAACTGTAATAACTAGTTTGCAAGCAAGTCAAGAGCCAAAATATGTACGTACAAACGAATCATCGTATCACTTTAAATATCAATCAAAAGGCAACGTTGAGTTTGTCAATCTGTATATGACAAAGGAGGTAAAATAATCAAATAAATGACCCGGGACTGTGTAACTTTTCATTTCCTCTTAATCCCTGCAGGATCTGCATTTACTCCTTGTTTGCAACCTTTTTTTAAAAGTTATTTAAATAGCACCTGCTAAATTCCATTTGCAACTATTGTCTTTTTGTTTTAATCAATTTAGAGATAACTTTTTTGTTAAACTCTCTCTTTTATCGACACAGCTCTTTGGTCGATTTCCTTCTTCTTGTTCTGTTGTTTCTTTTTAAAATATTCAGATTGCAGTGCTCGCACTGGCGTTTGGAATATCCTCTTGTTTGATGAAGCCAGATTTTGCCGCCAACAGGACACCTTTGTGTGCCAGTGTAAAGCTGAGAAAGAATTGTTGTTACTGGGATTTGTTCTGAGGCTGCTTGGTAACTTCTGCCTCCAGAGCTGGGAAGTGGGGAAGGCAGCAAGTGGGCGAGCTTTTGCAAGAACTGCCTAGTAATAAGCATGATGAGAAATGCCCCCGTTTCTTCCCGTCCCCTATCCCCTAAAATGCTGCTTATGCAAGGTAATAGCAAACTGGTTAATTTGGTTCAATGGGCAAAGGGATGTCTAATTCCATGTAGATTTCAGCAGTTCAATGTGCTGAATATTGTCACAGCTGACTTGAATTCTGAGATTGTTATTTTAACCCTTTACTCATTTCTGTGCTGGGTTTTTACACATTAGAAGTTAATCAAAGGGGAATGGTCGCATGGTGTCTATTAATTTATACATATATATATATATACACACACGTATGTAAACATATATGTATTAGTGAAATACAAGACCGTCAAGGATATGTGTGGGGTAACTTTTTGCAGACATGTTTAAGTGATTCCAGTCGTTTCTCATTAAAATGAACAAAACAATGGGATTTGGATATCCAGAGAAATTATTTGCAATGACAAAATATTTCAAGAAAAACTTTTTAGCTTGTCATGATAATTACTGGTTTTTTAAAAAAATTGTAAAACGAATCTATGTAGATATCTAAGCTGGAACATTATTAAAATGAGAAACTGAAACTGGGAATTAAATGAGATGCATTATACACACATGCAACCATAGTTCAGGCATACAGCAAGATTCCATGGTTATAGGCACTCCAGAGATACGTATGTGCACACACCTACCTGCTCATCAGAAATATTACATTTGAATTTCATGCGATTTCTATTGTCTTCTGAAATTTTTACCCTTCTGTGCTGGAAAAATATGAACAGAACGGCATATTGCTCTCTTTTAAAAAATATTTCGGTATGCCAGTGGACCTCTCCTGGGTCTTTACTTTGCAGCTTCTCTAACTGTTAAATTAACAGGGATTTTTTCAGGATGCACTTGTAGGATTTTAACACATTTCTCCACTGGAGAAGTTATTTCATGGAAATAAAATCTGAAGATAGCGGCACCTTTTTATCCAGTGTTGTGTTTTAAAGAACTTAATAGCCTCTCAGTATTTTTAATGCTTGTGATATTACACAGCTAACAAACAATTTCAGAATTCAGTTACCACAATTAGGAATTTGAAGCAGGTGGCACAATAATGGGGCTTTTTCATTTCATTTATTAGAAGGGGGAGGAAAAAGCCCAGCAACGCAGAGCTTCATTTATTTTCATCAGCTCCACAGTAAGAGCATGGCAATTTGCAACACCAGAATCATTTCAAGTACAGCTTTGCATACATCATTCATTTCTTTAGTTTTAAAAGCTTCTTATCGTTCAACCAAAATTTGAAAAGATAATTTCCTGCCTAAAGTCCAATCTGGTCTGAGCATCCTGCCTGCTTTTTAACACTATGCTGGCTTTCTTGGTAAGCAGACGGAGTGGCGATGTTACTGCTGCGTGACCCCCAGGCGAGTGTGACTTCGCCTGCGTGTGCCTGCGTGTAAAACTTCCGCAGGCAAGGGCTTTGCCTGGTACCCAGTTTCCAGCTCAAAGTTCGCCTCGCGCTCCCGCTCGCTAGGAAGAGAGCTTTAATTTAATTCCGCTTCAGTCCCAAGCCTCCCAGCAGAAGCGGCGCGCTCCCAGCAGGAGGATGAAGCGTTTGCAGCGCGGCGGCCGTGGATTTCAGCCCGCCGGGCTCCCGCGGGCCCCGGACGGGCAGCGTGCCGGCCCGCTGCCGGCTCTCCGGTTGCCCCCGCAGCCCCGCTGCGCGGCGGGCAGCGGCTGGGCGAGGCCGCGGGCAGAGCCGAGGTGCGCGCCATCCCTCTTCACGCCGTTTTTTAAGTGCGTTTTCTGTTGTGCGTGGGGAGGCGAGCGGTTCGCGCCTCGCAGCGAGCCACGCTGCCTTCTCCGGGGCTGGGGCTCCTGCTGCTGGTGCCTGGTGGCCCGGGAGTCACCTTGTTGGCATCTCTGCTAACGTGATGCTTTTATGCTGCTGCTTTGAGAACAACGAAGCTTTGTTGTCCTTGTGCCAAAATAAGGTGTTTTGCACTGCGTGAACCCGCCTCGACTTCTGCACACATAGCGAGGGGTCTGGAAAAGGATGAAGGAAAGCACCGAGGAAATGTAGTAATGGTCTGGGGCCAGGAGACAGGTTTTACTGTGCGTGAGTGGGGTGCGCTGGTTTAAGTAAAACAGGGGCTTTAAACTGGGCCCTGGTGCTGCTGGCGGTAGGCTCTGCACCCACGGGGTGTCTCACAATTCAGAAATCAATTCGATGCTTCAACAGCAATTGCTGTTACAGAGCTTAAGTGAGCCATCACTGGACATTTGGAAACATGCAGCCCCTTCTATCCGCTGGAAACTCTTCTTAGAAACTTCCCTCTGGTTCACAATCCAGCCAGCGACTTCATCTGGAAACAACCTCTCTTGAGGCTTGAAAGCCCCCCTGCACTGTACACCGGGCTCTGTGAAGCTGAACCAGCTTGTATGTGCTACGGGGCTAAGTGCCCAAGCAAAGATAGCCCCTTACCATAGCAGAGAGACTCTGTCAAACATGACACTCTATTAAGTAATTAACAGGGTTGTGGGTCTGAGCCTATTGCCTGTCCTCTGCAGTTTAATCGTTTCTCTGTTTGCAAGGTTCCTGGCAAATAAGATGGCCATGTTCCTTGCCTTAACAAGGCTACAGGAAAGACAGAAACACAACAAGCACTGCAGAGCTACTCGGGAAGAAGATCATATTGGGCATTACTAATCGGAGGGCATGCAGCTTTTCAGTTGACTGCTACTGTTCTGGTTGTAGTCAGCTGTCTGCAGACAGGATGCCTTCCCAGTCCTCGTCCAAACACGTACAGCTCCATGTACAAATTTTCCAATTCTTCATACGCATGTCTACTTGCCATTAAGCATGACTGAAAAGGTTCTCCTTTTGCCCAGGCCTTACTGCTTTTGAAGCAGGTAGGGAATATTGGTGACAATTTAAAAAAAAAAAAAAAAAAAAGCACACGATTCTTATCTCAGCCCTTAGAAGCCCTCTCCTGCAGAGGCACAGGAGGGCAACTCCTCTGCGCAGCCGTAGCCTTCAGGGCTGTTTGTAGCAGCAGCCCCAACACAGCCCCACCTGTAGCACCTTCCAGTAGGGGGGTGCCTCAGCCCCCATCTCAGATTCTGCAGCCCCAGGTAGCAGTTGCCTGCCCTCGAGTGTCCTCCGTGCAGCCACTCCTCCCACTGCTGGCACTAGCATCTGCTCTTTGACGTGGGCAAATACTCAATAACCTTTTGCGCAATTGTCCTTTCCCACGCTGGAGGGAACATGAAACCCTCTGATGTTTCACTTCAGATTGACACGGTCCACAGTTAACCTTACCCTGCATACTGCATGCTATTTCAGTGTAGTTCACTGCAATACTATGGGTAATGGCTGGATTACACTAAAATGTGAAGCGCAGCTATGAAACTCGGAGACTGGATCTGTCCTTTTACATCAAGGTATTTCGGAATACCGTATATGCTGAATAGCCTGAATAAACCGAATTAACATAAAGAGAGCAAACCACACCACTCTTTTTGTAAACCATCTCACTCCGTGTACACCCCACACAAGGGGATAGTTAGGGAGCCTCAGGTATGGAGAGATACTTTAAAGGATGAAAGACAATTGTCCAGTGAGTGGGGCACTATCACAAACGGAATGGACACTACAGACTTTAGCCCCAACCTGATGGAGGAGCCCAGGCCTCATTTCATTTCCCATCTATAAAACGGAGATGATTTTATCAGTCGTCTAATGATATGATTTCTGAGTATTATTGAAATAGGGGGATACGTGTCTAAGAGAGATGAATGGACAGATGGTTTACAGTCTCATCCTGCCCACCTGCTGCAGAACACAGCTAAGCCTACTACAACTGTGTTGAATTATTTGCAAAGTATAGAAACTGCTGGTCCAATAAAACCCCGGTGAAAAATGCACTGATACCAGTAATGAAGGTAGCTCACACATTTGCACAACAGTTCATATTTTTGAGTAGCTAACAATTACTTCAGAAAGCTGTAGTTATGTTTATTTTTTGGTAGATAAAAACTCAGCTGTAATGGCTCTTGAAACCCTGACATGCTCTATGCCACTGGTCTCCTCCAAACCCTGGTTGCCTTGGTAAGAAAAAATAGACATCAGGACTATACATTGTGACACGGAGTACACCTGCTCCATCATCTGGACATTAAATTGACTTGCTGCATTTACTTTAGAAAGGGAAACATTGATTAGAATTTAGTTTGTCCCCAGAACAGAACTATCGGCTTTTGTTTTGCACTTTTCATTCTTTATGACACCCTAAATTAGCTATTTATACCTGGATTCTGCAATGATCTGTCTGACAATACTGCGTCAGTAGGGAGTCCCATGAAGTCTACGGTGTTTCTTACTGACTTACATGTTCAGGGTTTACAGTGTTGTATATAGTGCTTATAGAGGTTTCCTAGATAACCTACAAGTTTTGGTCAGACAAAGTAGACCCTAATGTTACTGTAAATTAGCTTTTTAATGTAAAATTTTCCCTAAAATTACTGATCAGTGTGTTTTACCAGACAATGGCTCCTCTTCATTATTCTAAAATTAAGTTTACCTTTCACTTTTTGGGGAAAAAAAAAAAATCAGCTTGGGAAGACTTGAACAACGTCTCCTCAGAACAAATAAGCTGACGTGTAAGAGACTGAATTCTTATCCTGAACCATTTGCCTCAAAGATTGTCAGGTGTGGGGGACTGGACCATCATCTCAAGGAACTGTGAACTGCTTATCTTGAGCCCTTTGTCTCTAGGATGGCCTGTTTAAGCAGGACACTCCTGCCGATAAGGACGATTACCAGGCCACTGAGGCATCCAGAGGAGGAAACGGGGCTGGAGCTGGTAAGATACTGGCTTTGGGTGTTGATCACCTGAAGGTCGCGTGATGGACCAAACCTGCAGCGCATGACATCATTGAAATATGCCCCATCAAAAACTCATAGAGACAAGCTGTGGCAGGGCCTTCTTCACCACTAAAGAATTGAAGACTGAGGACCAATGGGACGCCGCTGGATCCGTGGTGGTGACCATCCTAGCAATCCTATCCCGACTGCTTGCTTAATTTCTACCTTTTCTTCCATTCTATCCTATCGCTACCATTTTGATACTCTTGATAATAAAACCTATTTTGACTATATGGCATTTGACCTGGTTTGTGTCTTAATCTCGCTCTTGGGATCGTATCGAAACCTCCCCCGACATCGGATCGGGACAGATGGGTTTTGAGTAAAGCCAGTTGTGCTTTGATACTGCCTTATATGAGTGGGTAGACAAGCAACAGTTGTTGTTCAGGGTGGACAAGCTATTCTGTAACCACAGCTTTATCTTCTTTTAGAGAAATTTTACTAGAAAGAAGACTGTCATTGCTTATTAACCAGGTACACCAGAGAATTTCAGCCCTGCCCTTTGCTAGGTTAGTGCAAAATATTGTTGCTTCACATGTACTTTTTATAAAGCCTTGCTATCACTTCCAGTGCATCAGTGATGAGTTAAATATTGGTATTAATATTGTTTGCTTTTTTTAGATGGTGTGATGGGCTGCTGGAACCAGGGATGTCATTTCTGGCTATTCTTCTGTTATTATTCTTTCCCCTCAAAATTTAGGAAGAGGAATGTTGTTGCAGCCTCAAATTTGTCAGTGAAAGCTGATACATGCTGATGCTATGCAAAGGAGTTGATTTTATTTAGGCATTCAGAAATTGATATCTAATTAAATTTTGAAATGAAATGTTAAAACCAGTGGGTGACAGACTGTCTGTAGGCGTGTCCCCTGAGGTGCTCCCTATTTTATTTGTTAATGATCTTTCTTCTTTGCCCATGCTAAGCCAAGCTCTACCCGCTATTGCTATAGCACCACTATTCAGCATTTAAGTTGCTCACAATCTTTTAAAACAAAACCCCCCACTCACACTATGGTTAATTATTGGCTCATTTAAGCCCTCAATGGTTGGATCTCTGCTTCTTTGTATAGATACTTATCTCTTCCTATTTCAAATACTAAAGTATTGTTTTGCAGTCACAAGACTCTAGAGTTCACAAAAGTGGGGTGATCTGGGATAAATTAACTCAAACTATTATGACAAGAATTTGCAGGGTGTCAAAGACTGAGATCTGATGTTAACCACTGCATGTAGAAAAGTATGTATGTGCAAAGAGGTGAGTTAAGGGCAGATGCACAGCCTAAACACTGTTTTCTTTCTTTCTTTTTTCCCCAATCAATGTCAAGAGACCACTTCTGTCTGACCTTAAATGATTAGAAATGCTCATCACCTTCATTTCTGTTTGCAATAATCACTAAACAGATGTTTATTGCTTTTTTTTGTAGTCACTTATATCTCATATAAGGAAAAGGACTGGTGAAATGTATTAACAAGTACATGTAGTAGTTTGTTTCAGCCTGTGCCACTGGATGGCTCAATGTGTCATAAAAGAAATCCCTGTTAGCAGTATAAGTTAAATTCAGTTTGTGAAGAAACTGTTCCTTAAGGAGGATATGAACATATTCTGCTATTGGTATGAGGATCAGAGCAGCCATGGTGGTCCTGTTACTGAGAACTGTGATGTTTTCTCTGGCTACAATTCTGTAACACCACTTTCAAAGCCTCCTGTAAAAGACGGAAGTAAATTCTTCTCTGTGGAGTGCAGAAATGGCTTTGGGCAGCTGAGTTTGCTTCCTGATACTAAGGAATCAAGAACAGTAGGGAAACACTAACTTTGTCATTGCCAACCCAAAATTTGCCCGCTCATGGACTCGTTAAGAAACAGTTACATGTTGTTGTGGCTGCACCTTACCATTGGCTTACACAGACCAGGACCAAGGTGTATGCTGGAGCATGTGCCGGTGTATGAAATTAAACCAGAAAGTAGGTAGATGCTTCAGAATAGTTCCCTAGTTAGATGAGATCTAACCCTTTGCTGTTATTCAGTCTGCAATGATGATGCCAAAACTGACAGGGCTGTTGTCCGTACCCTGTTTTTCTGTAGGAATTGCACTGAGACAACAAAACTATTTGCAGTCGCTTACTTAAGTTGGCAACCATTGGTTTCTTACCAGTCTTGATATAGGTCAATAGTTCAAATTCAACCTATGATTAGAAAGGAAAACTATCCATGCTTCAGGTCCCTGAGCTGTCCAGTCCTATGTGTTTTGGATAGTAATGATGACAGTAAAAAGAAAGCAAGCTTCACCCTCTCCTGCCCTCCCCCACGGACCTTGAAAAACACAATGCAGATTGTTAATAATGCAACCCTTTATTTAAGATGTAGTTATGTATACCAGCCTGAAATTCCTACCTGCTCATTGAATGGTGATGTATCAAATAATCTGCATTATAAATATGCTTTGCTCTGTTTTGTGTTGTTGATTACTGTGTTGGATTCTGAGTTACAAAACAGATACAATAGACTGTATTCTGCCACAGAGGTGGCATAGTTCAGCATGACTGAGTCACTGCTCTGAAGAGAGGTGGCACTGAAATGTTATACAGGGTATTGCAAGTCAAGCCTGAAGTGCATTGGCAGAGCTGCATGGTAGCAGGCAAGAAGCTGCTCTTCAGGACATACCTTATTTTACTCGTACAATTCACTTTTTTTCAGATACACATCTTCATCATATAACCTCCTAAACTACATATTGGGTGCAAGTATCCCAGGATCATTTCATGCAGTGAAAAGGGAACAAGTAAAATTCTGAACCATTGCAAACGGTCAAGTGGCTGGTGCCAAGTGTAGCATGTGTGGCCATGCTAAACAAATTTGGCTGGGAACTTGAAGCTGGCAAGTGTCTTCTACCTGCTGTCTTGTCTGCTTCAGTTTCCCTCCTTCCTCAGCTGGAAAATGCTTACTTACTAGAGTGGTGGAAGACCTTTGGGCCAGATATGTCTTCCTATTCCTCCTCCCCCTGCTTGTCCTTTTTTTTTTCTAATCAGTGCTGATTTGAAAAGGCTTTCCAGTTGGCCAAGTCTTCTCTCCAGTAACTCCAGCTCAGTTCTCCTTGCCCTGTTCTGTCTGGACTCTGCCCTCTGTCTGCTTTACCTGCTTCCCAACAACTTTTGTGCCCAGAAACACCAGGTGCAATTCTTTTCTCCCTGCCACCAGACCAAACCCCTCAGCTGCCCACTCCTACCTGCTGTCATCTCTGTCACTCATCTGTTAAATCCCCAGGCTTCCTTTATTCCTAGGCAAATGTCCCTTCTGGTTCTTTCTTGGAACGTCTTCTATGGCTTTTGTGAGTGCTTCTGTCTGTATATTTTTCATGATGGTTTTGATTTTTTTGGGGTGTTATTTCCTCTGTTAGTATACAGTAGGAAGCAAGGCTATTGTAACGTTCTGACTATTGTGTTTATTAGTATCGTGAAGGTTTTTGCAGCTTCTTATTGATATGAGATAGAAATTTGCAATGCATCAAAGTCGAATAAAACACTATTAGATCACACCTTTAATGATTCATATTCACTCCAGGTTCACGTTGCCTTGGCAAAAATGACCACATTATGGCAGACAGGTTGATTTTTATTATGCCATGTTGTTAATTTGAAAACAACTTCATCTAAAAATGGTGTTTTGCAAGGAACTTTTCAGATGCTTTATAATAACCTGCATCCCTTATCTTATGCTTGGCTTTCCATTGAGGGAAAAATAAACCAACAGCCTTGAGGCTGTGAGTTAAATATGTCATTTTACTAAGAAGATTCTCCATACATCCTTGCTGTCTTTTATGCTCTCCATCTTTTGAGGTTTTGGTAACTAAAGATTATTATACCTAATAAATTAGGGTCTTGATAACTCATAAAAATTTAAATATTTCTACCCAAGTATAGCCTACCTGTCAGGTAAATTAATTGTTCACAACTTCCGGCTTGTTTGAAAGACCAGGTACAAATGTTCAGGATATCCCTGGGAAGGTACACACCTATACATACATACTTCTTCCTTCCATGCACTTTTATCATTCTAGGATGATATAATACATTTAATATTTCCAACAGAAGCTCTGGGAATCTAGAGATGTGACAAACATTTGCAGGAAAAGGTTATGTATCTTATTTGACCAATTGCATACAGAAATGACAAACTTCCATGCACCTGAATTCCTCTTTCGATTCTTTTTATAAGAGAAAATTTTCTTTCACCTCGTTCTGAGCATTCCCAAACATAGCCTTTCCCTCTTTACATAACGTGGTCACTAAACAATTGCATTTTGAGCTTAATCCATACTACAGCACAAAGATATCAGTACTGAAGTGGAGAAAAGTGTTTCGTTAGCTGGTAATATAGGATGTATTTTCATTTTAGTTTTTTTTTGCTTTCTGGAACAGGTGTGTGTGTTTGTTTGGGTTTTGGGGCCTGGGGTGTGTGTGCTGGTCCTCTGTGCTGAATACCATGCCATGGTGCCTCGATTAAGAATTAGAGGCAATGTAGCATCTGTGTTGAATAGACACGCAGTGATCGCCGACCACAGGGAAGGAGCTTTACGTCCCACAACAAACGCTTGAATAACAGTCTATACAAGCAGGAGAGAAAGATGGTGTGTGCACTTTGAGCTAGTTCTGCTCTCTCTGCATGCGGGGTTGAGCAAACAGGACTGATGATTTCATGCATGAGCCAGGCAGACCTGTCCCTCTGCTTAGAAGGCTGTCTCATGTGCAAACAATATAAATCCAAGTAAACAGCAAACACCTAGGAAACATTTTCTACTTTAAAGAAATAACTTAATAAAAAGTGTAAAACACCTGATCAGGCAATCTAATCCTTTTTAAAAGTAGTTGTACCCTCTCGAGTTTTCTGAACTAGAAATGCAGGCAAAGCAGGCTCTATTTTGGGGCTCTGCAGATAAATTATGTATTAAAAATATGCTATTACTTTAATGATCATTCTCAAAAGACTCGTTGAAAATGAAGGAAAAGCAAAGTTTACATTGGTCAAGGAGATGGGACACAATTCTAACAAATATTCAAGAATAAGTTATACAAAATTCATGAAACTGGAAGATTTACACTTTTACCCATCAATTTTGGCCCAGCGGCCCAGCTCAGTTACTTTCATCAGGAGAGATGGAATGCTTTGTACTTACAGCCTTTCTAGCAGTCAATATAGTATTGACTGTATTCCAGCCAATGTAGCCAGTGTGGTGATGAGATACTGTAGTTTTCACAAGCTTTCATTAGGTTTGCTGTGAAATGCCATATTCTCATATTAGTCATCCTCCCTGCTTTATAACTTAGAAGATGCATTTCAAACTGTTTTTAAAGTACATTATTATTCAGCTGTTCACCAAAATAGACCAATATACATTATAATATGTTTACAAGGTGGCAGCCTTACAATTCAACAATTTAAAACTTACATTCCATCTGAGATAGCTACAAAATTGTTTCAAATGGCTGTGCTTACTTTTTGGAGCAAGTAGTTCTAAATGAAAAGGTTGATGGCTGCAATTTGATTATTAGCAGGTAAAAGAACACAGATAGAAATATTGCAGTCAGTATGTTGATATTCCATGGAGAATGAAAAATGTTTAGTGGACAGTTTAGAATATTGTCAGTATATGGTGTCATAAAAACTGCTGAACTCGCTTCTTTATTTATATCATTGATGTAGGATTAATACCATTTAAATATCTTCAAAGCCATGTCTTTACTGAAAAAAATTAGCTGTTTCAACAATATATGGTAAATGCTAGCACGTTTAAATTGAATATGAGCTAAAGGCAACTGGGGAGGGACAAAGCTTGGCATCTCCCATCAAAAAGCAGCCAGCCTGCAGGAAATGCAGAACTCTTCGCCTCCACCATGAGTTATGCAAGGTCATCTTTCATATGTGTGGATGGAGCCGGGTTCAAGTCTGTGAAGGAAAGTAGGAGATGGCGGCATGAAAGGAAAAGGAAGAAATTTAACCTACTCCCAAAGAACAAATCATAAAACAGAGAGTCCATCAGATTCTATACATCTCCTCTCAGTGCCCTGGTAAGTTCACTGTGGCAGAGGACAAAGCTGATTAATCATGTTTTCTTAGTTGCTACTACTACGTTAATTAATTCAATGCTTTCAACAGATGTCTGCATGAAAATACAGCAACTCAACTAGAAAAAACAGATCTTATAAACAGAGGTCTTAGGAGCTGAGATAATACTCAAGTAAAACAGTATTTCTCTGAATAACAGGGCCACTACCAGCTATATGGAAAATAAGCAAATGAGACCCTGAGGACAGAATGAAGCTGGAGAGAAGGAGCACAGTTATAGTGCGTCTCCTCAGGTCAGGGGTGGAAAAGTGCTGGGATTGTGTGTGAAGCTACATGTGTGTTCCTGCAATTTCTTAAAAACCTTGCATATCTCTCCAGTGAAAAATGTGTTTGCAATTTTCCTCACCTGCCATTGGATAGGAGGAAATGAATTATTAATTTGCTATTGGACAAGAGATTGTCTTAAGTTATCCAAACACATTTAGATCAAGTTATTCTATAGTGGAATACCTGTCTAGAAATATCCAAACAAGTGGCTTTTAAAGCAAAGAGCACTGGTCACATAAAAGATGCCTGAATTAACAACATTGCACACTGAAAATTCAGCACTGCTGGTGGTATTGCAAACATCCCCCATCTTCACCTGCCTCCTCGTAGCAAGGAGGACACTCTCCTGCCTTCCGTCCATTCATCCTGAGCCCGTGCTGCTGCCACCACATGTGACAACTATTGCCAACTGTGACAGTTGTTTTTGTGAAGGGGAACATCTGTCTACATAAAATCAGGCTGGGGTCTGCAAACTCATTCACAGAGGCCATTAAATACTCATCAGTTGGTAAAAATTACCTTCCCAGTTAAAAGACAAACAAGGGTCCCAAAAATGAGAGCCCATATCTGACTAACACTTACCTGACCCAGGCTGAAGTTTGTATTATGTGTTCTGAGGAACCCCTGTAGTTGCTGACAGATGGGTCTACATCTGAAGAGCCTTCCACTTCGACATGCATCTTGACTGTTTGGAAGTGTTAATATAAAAAATATGCTCCCCACCATACACCAAAAAGCAGGAACACGAAATTTTTGAAAAAGACACCAATATGTGCTATGGATGTCTCATCATGAGCTGTTTGCAAACACTAATCAAACAGCCTACTAGTTTTGTGGCTTTCCATAGATGGGATTGTCTCAGAGGAGTTTCAACATGAGCCCAACTCTCTCCTTGGCATCCCATTTCTCTGCTGATTGTTTCTCTGAATCTTTTGCTGTAAGCCTAAAAGTAAAAATGTTCTCCATACAGTTGGTTCCAATTAAGCAAATTAAAGCTATAGATTTTTAAACAAAATTAAAAATGGACATGGACAACATTTAAGCATTTAAAGCACGACAAGAATAAGTATATTATTCAGTGAATGGGCAGGCAGTTATATTAACTCTTGACATTCTACCTGATGTAGCATATTTGCAGGGTGAATGCATTAGCAGTTCAGTGTTTCTTTAATTTTTGCACAGAAGCATCAATTTTTTTTTGTCAGATCACATTTTGTAACACAATATCAATCTTGCCATATCCATGTTCTAGACGGGCTGTAGGGATTCTGCTGTAATTATGTCAAAAAATGAAATATTTCAAAATCTGATTGACAGCTTGATTACAATAATGCATGTGATTAAATTCAGGGTGTGCTGGTGTAACGAAGGAGGGAATGTCAGTGGTAATTAACTGTATTTTTCTTAAATTTTGTTGAACAGTTCTTGCTCTTAGGTTGGAGTATATTGAAACCAATGAGACACCTAGTGGTAGCATTTTTTTAGAGTTTTTTAGTATCATTTGGGACTTGGAGAAAAACAGTTCTTATGCAAATCATATATTTTGTTACATGTCATGTAAATTTTATGTAGATTAGCATGGTAACACCAAAACTATGCAGTAGAGCAGCATGACGGGAAGGATTCCATGCTATGCTTGAGTACAGAAGAGCAGCAGTAAGTATTTTTTCTTCTCCAGACCGCTAGTTCTGGATAATAAAGCTTACCAGAAGACAGAAAAGTGTGGATTATAATGAAATGCAGTGGTTTATTTTTAATTTTCATTGCATGATAACTTCTCCCAAGGAAACAGTCAATGACTTCTGCCCCTTCTACTTCCTCAAAGAAAGTTTGTATGAGGCAATTAATCCACCAAATACTTATTTATATGAACATGGATTAACCTTTGTTATGAAAAAGGATGCAATGTGTGTTGCTTTTCATTAGGGTTTTTTTCCCTCTGAACAATAAGCTCCTTGGATAAAAACTGCCGTGTCCAATCTTATAAAGGATCTTAGGTATTTCAGGGTGTTGCTTGGAAATAAAAGAAAAATGTTACTTATATGATAAATTTTTAGCGCTCTTTCTCTCTGTAGTTCTGCTCCTTCTCCTCCAAGTGTTAGTCAAACTGCTGGATAAAATCAGAGATGGGAATCTGTTATTTCCTAGATTCAAATAATTCAACGTGCTTTGCCACGTAATATAATAGACTCAAAACCGTGTTCCTTCACTGGTTTGCCAATATCTGCTAACCTTGATATTCTGCCTGCCCATCTCTTCCAGACGTTTTACTGTCCTCTCAGATGTCTCCCTTATAACTGGAACAACCATTCCAGGCCAATACTCTTCCCCTGACCCAGATTTTATTCCCTTTTAAAAACCTGTAACTGCTGACTTGTCAAAAACCAGGTTACCTGTATTTGTTCTATTTTTGGGAGTGAGGGGACAGGGTAGAACAACTAACAGAAAGCTTTGGAATTTATTTGGTATTTCCTGACTGTAATATCTTTCAACAAATATTATGTTTTTCTCTGTATCTAGGTAATACTCAGTAAACTTTGCTTGCTAGCAAGATAGAGATGGTAACAATACATAAATAAAATGCAACGTAATATAATAAAATGAAATTTAAATATATAAAGCCAACATCCTCATTTATTTTATTTGAAAGGAAACCTCAAAGAGATTGCTAGAGAAAGTAACAAATACATGGTGATTCTTTATTTTTCCCACCACATAAATACAGTTTCAAAAAGTGGGAGAAAAGATGCTTTTTTTGCTATTTACAAGCCACAGAGTTAATGCTGCATTGTTTAAAAATCCACTCTGCAAAACCTACAACAGCCTGGTGACCTTGGAAGCGATGGCGACATGTTTTACCAGTGGGAAATACGGAACTGTAGATAGGGAGTAACTATATAAAGTCTTGCAAAGCATGGACCTCTGCCTGTTTGTATCAAAAAGGGGGGGAGGGGGGAGTAAAAAAATATGACCTCATTCTTTCTTGCATTTTGATAGAGCCTAATCACCTTGAGAAACCACTATTTGATCAGTAGGTCTATTGCTAAGGGTAAGGTCATCTCATTCAAGAGATCTGCATCCTCTGAGCTACAAAGGATAGTAAATAAATTTATAGATTCCTGGTTTCTTATTTAAATAGCGTGTAGTGAGAACACCACTACTATTTACCAGAGAAGTATTTGGAGGTATGCTAATGACCACAAGAAAATTTCAAACCTCCATAATGTGCTTTAATCACCAGCTGGAGATCAAAAGCCACCATGTGATTTTATACAGCATGGGCAGCTTCCAGAACTGCCTTACATGGAAAGAGATCAATGGTAAAATTGGTAGATACAGCAAAGCTTTTGCAATAAAAGCATTTTATGTATCTTGTTCAAAGCATTTAAGTGCCTTTTAGATCACTGATTGAACCATAGACATTATAAAGTGGAACCTTTTAATACCAAAATAAATTTGCAGAGTAAAATTCCATTATAGGAAAAAGCATTGTACTGCAACAGGACAGATAATAATTCTTTCACATGTAATGGGATATATGAAATGTTTGATGATAAACAGAAGTTCTTTGTATCGTTATAGTCAGATTCCATGTACTGTTGTTTGTGTGCATGTGAATGTATCTACAGTGTAGGCTATACAGTGCTTCCCAGATAAAATGTATGCATACCTATAAATATAGCTTCTAACTAGGATGGGTGAAGACACTTCACATCCAAGACAGTCCAGTCATTTATTTTAGGTAGAAAAAACTGCCTATGCATATGAGTTTGGACCTTGACCAAAGAAAACATACAAACCCTTTAGAAACTCATGAAAGTCCTTTAATTTGGATTAATTTAATGCACTTCAAACAAACTCTAGTCTTAGAAGCTTCAAGCTATTTAAAATGATTCCCTTTAACAGCTTCAAATCACATGTCTGTTAGCATCACAAAACTTCCATAAAAAGTGAAACTTCCAATGGATCTGACTCTAGCTTTTCTTCCACAGCATTTTCATTAATTCTCCTAACACTCCATCCCCTTTCCATTAAATTATTGGGTACTCTGTAGAGTTTGGACCTCTTCTTCCCCATATTCCGTTCCTTCATCTATTTAACTGCTTAACTTGGGGAATGAATACAGAGGATATTTTCAAAGAGCTGCAAGATCTACAAAGACCTTTCCTGCCTCAGCATCTTATTTTAGCATTTAATGTTTTGAACAGTACAATTAATAATGGGTTTGTAATCTATAATATAGAAAAAGGAGTCAAGAAATCCAGGTCTTACTTTGACATTTATTACAAATATCCTTCACCATACCAAGCTAAACAAACTTCACTCATCATCTCTGTGTCTGATTCTTCATTTGTAAAAAGGGGAAAATATTTATTTGCTGAAGTGATTTTTTTATTAAGTACTTTAAGAACTTGATCCTATTATGAAACAATATTGCACCTTCCTTTGGTGAAGAGAACTTAGGTGACAGCTTTATCTTGTGTAATGTTCTAGATAGAGATGTAATAACCTTATTGAGCAAAAAAATTGTCTCATCAAATGGATTGAATATTCAAAATAACAGTTGATTCTCTCTGGTTTCTTATTCACTGCATTCTGAAGGAATTAATAAACAAAAATTCAAATTCCTATCTAATCAAATACAAAAATTAGTCTAACTTTTAAAGACACCTGGAAAGATCTTAAACATGTGGCAAAACCAATTTTGTTCCTAGCTACCCTTCAGCAGCACTCAGACACAACATGATGTTGTACTGGTCTCCTGAAATACACATAAACTCTGAGGTTACTAGGCAGATCATCTTAAATAGTCTTAGAATGTAAATTAATGGATGAACAACAACAACTCCGGAGCGCCATACTGCTATTATTAGAGAATAGTGATTACCCTTTTAAAGTTTAATAAAAGTGCATTAGAGGAAAAAACCCACACCCTTCATTTAATTTATACACATCTTTCCACTGAGGAAAATAGTGTGAAATGTGAATGAGAGGAAAAAAAGAAAGTTTGTGATAACCACATTTTTTTCCTAGTGTCAATATACTCACACTGCAGGATAATACATAGGTATGATGGGAAGCATAGTTTTTTGTACACTACAGTAGGTACACTGAGGGCAGTTGTTAGCACAAAGCTACTGAGCCAAAAACGCCTTATTGGAACATGATCATACCATCGTTCCTTCTCAAACTGTTTTTGGCCTCTGACCACAAAGTTTTTAGCAAAACTTTTTTGGTCTAGCATCTCAAGAGGAGTGTAATTTGAAGCAAATGCCATGGTGATTTTTAGGGCCAGTAATCTCTAATCTCTACTCCCATCTGTGGTCCCCAAACCCCAGTCAGGACAGCCAAGTGCAGTGCATATGTACTCTTATCAAGCATTTGTGGTGACACTGTCGCCCTATTCCATTTGGAATTGTCTGATGATTTTTTTTTACACTTTTTTTTTTTAATTTTTGCTTTTTTAAAGTATGTAGTATGGCAAGGTGTTTGTGAAATGTATAAGGACTTTTCTCATTTTGCAAAGTAGAAAAATAAAAAAGACTGCAGGAAAGGAATACATACTAGAGTTCTAAGCCATTTCATTCTATAATTTTTGGAAATGTAGAAATGTGAAGAATATCACGTTCTTCAAAAATACCACTGCGTCATTTAAATGCAAACTTTTAAAATCTAAAGGTCACTTAATTTTTTTTTATAAAGATATAAACAACAATCTTGTGAGGTTTTATGGCTATAATTTTCATGAACAAAACTTAAGGGAAATGTTGTATTACATTTATATTTCTAGATTGTTGCTTGCTTACCTGCATCTGTATGTGGAAAAGCATGTGTACATCTTTTGCTCCAATATTCCCTTCTGATATCTTGCACACCTTTAGTCCATGAATCAAAGCCTGAAAAACACTATGCTAAAGCAGAAATGAGCCTAACTGAAGTATAACACACTATCTCACCACCTGAAGACATCTGGCATTTTCTTATTTGGTATTTTTACTGGAACTCTCACATTCATGCATTCCTGTGTTGCATTCTACCCAGCCTTGTGAGAAAGCACTGAACCCACTTAAGAGATTTGGGCTACATTTCTGACCTTGCCTAATACTCCCTGAAGACCTTAAGCAAATATTTTAATGAATCTATGCCTCAGTTTTCTTACTGTAGAATGAAACTGTGAGGCTAAATCATTTGGAACATTTCACTTTTTTCTTTCTTTCTTTCTTTTTTTTTTTTTTTTTGGTGAGGTAGGAGGATTCAAATGTTCTTTATGCTATTTTGAGTCTTTTGAGGAACATTCTTAATATTCTCCTAGTAATGAGGATGTAACTTGCATGCCTTCTGGAGCTGATGAGTACACATAGCTCTCCCAAAAGAACAGCCATTTGTGAAATGGCTATTCTCCATTTACTCTGGAGATTCACCAGTCTTCTGAAAGTTTTCAAGGTTAATCTAGGTTATTTTATGAGATGCTGGTTTAGAAGAATTCATACTGTAGTTTGATCACTATCTCTTCAGGCGTACTTGTCAAGCCACATTCAAAATGTCATACTTCTTATCCCCATTGCTAAATTGAAAGTATGTAACTGTTTATATACTACAGTACAGTATATATTGCATATTTACTACTATTTAAAAGTAGCATTTGAACTCTTCTTAACAGCTGTATCTGTAGCACACACAGAGATTGGATTGCCCATTTCATTTAAGATTAGAAATCTTTAAAGGAAAAAATATAAAGTCCTTTCTCTGGAGACGAATCAAACTCAATTATCAAATCTAAAATAATTCTTCAAGCATATTTGAAAGTTGTAGTCAGCACATTCCAGGAATGCTCTTACAGTGAAGGATGATAATGCGAAAACCCATCCTATGCTTTTGATTGTTTCGTCAATACTTGCTTTTCTGAGATCTAGTCAAACAATTGACAGTATATAGAGAACATCTGAGAAAAGTTGTGGCCACTTTGGATTTGGTTAATACTTGAAGAATCTCCAGCCACAGCAGTACTAAAGCAAATGCATCCAGAGAGGCTAAACAAAAACCCAGCCCCTTACTGTATGGGAACATAATATATGAAAATCTCTGCTCTGATACTTTATAGGCAGAACCTTATATTTTTGTTAATAAGAACTAGGACAGGTATATTGAAACTGTACCTTTTGCTTAAAACGCAACTGATTATTCTGGCTCAACAGAGAAAAATCAGAGGCAGAATGAGGTCTGGGTTTCTCTCATCATGCAAGAAAGATAATATTTTTTGGCCAAAGTTTTAGATGGGATAGAATAATTTACTTTAGATCTCTATGGTCTCATTGTTAAGACTGGTTTCAGACTGACAGGCTGAAGATCAGCTTTTCACTAAGGGAACAAATGGAATATCTATTAAATTTTTCATTTGATTTTCCGTATCAGCATCTTAAAATGTTTCCATGATCCCAGTAATCTGATATTAAAGATGATGGTACTTCAGGTGAAATGCTATCATGTGTGGTAGTGTGCTCCACTTCTTTCAAATAATCCTTTGGTCTTTCCTATGAGCAATAATACCCTAGAACATTCAGGACAGTTCAGATTCTTGAACATCTGTAGGAGTACCTAGGATTTCTAGTATACATATCTATTGTTCCTAAAGAAGCCCAAGTTTCCAAGCAAACCTTCTAAATAAGTACTGTCATGATGACCATACTATGGAATGATAGGTCTGTGTTTTAGGCTATTTAGTGCCTCTAAAATTGCAGCATGTGAAGATGGTGGCCATGACAACAAAATTCTTTTTTTAAAGGTTTGAAACCTCCAGAAAATTAACAACACAAAACCATTGTTCCTTTTTTTTTTTTTTTTTCCCCTGCCTCATCCCCCTAAATCTCCTGTTCTGGCATGTCTTTAATCTTCCATGCCTGTCTCCCACTTCACAGCTCTACAGAAATAAGTGTGGGTGTGCCTGCATTTGTACCTGATGACAAAAAGATGTAGTGATACCGGATGACAAATGGATCAGACATGCTAGGTGAACCAACACTGTATAATTTGATTCGGACCTGAAGAAAAGGAGATTGGGATGGGGAGGAAAGACAATCAGAAGAGGAAAGAGTCAGAATCTATGCTGGCCCTTCAAAGGCACGGGTTCTCTTTCATAAAACTTTGCAATTTATTAATTTTGCAAAACATTCTTGTGCACTCAAAACAATTTAAGTATCACAGAACCTGTTAAAAAAAATCCTTCAGGACTAAATAAACACAGGCTTTGTCAAAGCGTAGATAAAAAGCTTCTTCAGAGTAGGAAGAAGGTCCATCGCGCAGCTATGCGAGACTGTAGCAGGTAAAATCAGAAAGGGTCTGGCAGGTAAGTAGGAAAGTAGGTAAAATCATGAGGTATGTAATGGTACGTAATGAGGTAATGTGCAAGTGCAGGCCCTGGCGCTGGGGTGGCTGGAGGGGTCAGTTTTGGCCTGCGCATCAGTCATACATGGCGGAGAACTGCTGCATTACCTTGTCCCCCGGACACCTGGTGGCCTGTGTCTCGCCCTGTTTCCCAGACAGGGGTTATTGCCACACAGCATCAGCCTGATAAAGACCTTTCCAAACTTACTTTGGCTTAAAACGCCGAGATTTCGTACAGCTGCCCTGTCACATACTTCAGCCCTTCGCCCAACGCGGGCGCGGTGCCTGCCGGGAAGTGTAGTCCGTGACCGCCGCGGGCGGTCGCCCGCGGCGGTCACGGACTACACTTCCCGGCAGGCACCGCGCCCCGAGGAGGGGTGAGGGCGGGCGGCCGTGGGGCGGCGGTCCAATGGGCGCGGGCGATAGTGGGAGGTGGGCGCCGGGGCGGGCGGGCCGCCTCAGGGCCCTTCTCAGTGCGGGAATTTCGGACGGGGCGGAAGGAGCCGCGGTCGGGCCTGGGCACGGAGGAGGTATTTGAAGCCAGCGTCTGCTTCTAGGGTGTAGGTTTTTTGGTTTTTTTTAGGAGGCGAGTTTTGTGGCGCTGTTTCCCTTCCCCTTCTGACGGGTTGCGACCGGGTTTTCCCGCTTCCCTTGCTAAGGAGGTTGGTGGTACCGCCGGGGCCCGCTCGGGCCCTGTTCCCCCCTCTTGTCTGCTACCGGGGCTAGGGAGGGCACCTTCCCTCTGCCCCCCCAGTCCGTCCTAGCTCGCGGTGCCGGAGGGATCTTCCTGGGCCGGCAGGGATGGAGAGAATGGGGGCAGGTGGGTAAGAGCTCCTTCAGTGTCACCCCTGGGGTCTGCTGCACCCCCCCCCCCCCCCCCTTCTCCCGCCTTCGTGGGCTGTTGGCTCTAAAGCTGCCTTTTGTGGCAGCAGCCTAAGTTGCTTTCCTTCGTGTTGGTTTTTTTTTTTTTTTTTAGCGCTAAGGCGGTGGATTTGGAGGAAAAGCTATAGTCGGTGCCACTTGAGGTTTGTCACCTTTAGGAACGTCCCAGTGTGGCTGACAAACAAAATACTATCTAGGCTGGGAGGCGTTCCTGAGTTTTGCTTTAAAGTAAATGCATTTTTTTTTTTTTTAATACAAACCTACAAATCGCAAATAAAAATCTGCAATTTTAGGATCAGAACAGGCCTGTTGTGTAAGAACTGGGCAAAGCTGGTTTCTTTCTGTCAGGCTGTGGTTTTTCTTCACTTCCTGTTTCTCGCCATTTGCCTTCCTTGTTTAAGAATTGAGTTGCAGGCAGGGTGAACCCTCTTTTCTTTGGTTTTCAGTTTGTGCTTAAGGCTTTTATTAATTCATAGGGAATCCATGGGCCCTTTTAATCATTAGCAAAAATATAAAAGCTGTTGTGAAGCTTTCTGTAGCTATTACTGTATCAAAAGACTTGTGCCTTCCTCTGTAGGAATAAGCTGTCCACTTAATTCTTGGGGATAATCCCCAAATGAGGTAGGATTCCTAATGAATTTCAGAGCTTTTGAGTTTTATACAGTGTGCCACACTATCAGAAAGCCTTTAAGTTGAGTGTCTCGCTCACATGCATAGGTACTTGCTGTTGTTTTGGTGGTGAGATGATTTAAGTGACAGATGATTTGAGTGACAGATGATTTGGTACCTTATAAAGTTTACTGTATTCTTTATTGCAATAACTATCCGAATGATGCTTAGGATTTTCCGAAGAACCTTAAATACTGCTCATAAAAAGAAAATGTATTCTTGAGAAGGCAATTTAAAATTAGTTAGCAACACAGTAATTCCTCTTGTGAATGACTGTTTCCTGGTTTTGAACAAGATGCATTCTGAAATTTTAAAAAGTGATCTTGGTGTGCGTTTAAAAAAAAAAAAGTGTTCAGTTTGCTGGGTATTGTGCTATTGTGATGAAATGCTTCTCATTAATTGTGGTCCACCAGTGTACATTTATTCATTTTGTCTAAAAAGATGTTTTCTTATTTCTTGGGGAAAGAACCCTAGTGCCTCTTCTTCCATAAGTACCATTATTTGTCAGATGTCTTAATCACCAGGAAATGAGACTATAGTGGTACTGAAAAATGTAACACAATGCTAGACCAGATAAACCAGAATGTCCAACTTATGCAAGAAAGTCTTTGTTCCCTATCTACCTTGCTTGGTATTATAAGTTACTGATACTTCAGGTACTTTTTTTTTTTTTTATGGTCCCTCCTATGAAAACGGTTCTATAGTATTCAGAAGTCTGAAGTGTCATGTTCTTTCCCTCCCACTCCTTGAGCAAAAACTTGGTTTTGTTTTTTGTTTGTCTTTATTTCCTTTTTTGCGGGCAGACTTAGATGTCTTGCTAGGACTGATAAACTGTATTAATGATGCATAGATTTCAGGTCTTGCTGGGACTACGTATTCATGAAGAGGAGCACAGGTCACCAGCAAGCCTTCTCTGTGCTGAGAATGAAAATAGGTCCTACTGAGATAAACAACCATAAAAATAATAATTTCCAGGGAATAAAAGAGGAGGATCAGGAAGAAACCCGTCTGACTTGCCACACAGCAGAAATACTTCCTTCAAAATAAATGTGATTTATATTAATTTTGGAGATTTATTGAGAATGGATGCCAACAAAAATTGAGAAGTGGCTATTCATATTTATTCTAAGAGTTCAAGTATCGCTAGAGTAGCAACCATGGCAGACAACATTTCTAAAGATAACACCACTAATAGCACTATTGATGCAAAATTGTCTGCATATCTCAAGTACAGTGTATTCAGTTTCTTCCAAGATGTTTTATTAGGGAGAAGCAGGAGAAATAGCCTTTGTAGCACTAAGAGGCTTTTGGAGAGAGTTTAGACAAATAGACTTCTGTTATTCATACTTGTTAGTAGCAAAATCTTTGTTTTGAGCATATTGTAGCCACATAAAATGCTGCTGTTTACAATCATGCACCTTGAAAATTGTTCTTGTCAGATACCTTATCTAAGTAGGGTCAGGTCTGTTTGATACTTGAATGATAGTACAGTACTTGACATCTCTGGCACTCTGTTTCCAAGGACTTCAGCATGGTTGCAGGCACTAATGAATTAAGCTTCACAATACCTGTGGGATAGAAAATATTTCCATTTACTGATGGGGAGAGGTAATTGAGATGCAGGCAAGTTAAAGGTGTGGGGTTTTTTTTGTGTGTGTGTCTGTGTGACTTTTTAAAGGTGATTTTAGGGAGAAGTAGATGACTTTATTCCAGTTGTGCAATGTACACTAGGCAGCTCTACATCATGTTTGCTGGTTCATAAGTTTCCTGCCAAACTCCTCGTATTTGCTGTATCATGAGTTGAAAACCACATAGAATGATAGAATTTGCACTAAAATGTCATTACTCCCCCCCCCCCCCCCCCCCCCGCCCCACCCCCGGTTCTATATTTTCATGTAGAAAATTTTGCAGTCTCCAGGTGTTTTTGGTTTCAATCAATAGATGATCCGTGAATGGATTTATCCAAATAAATGTGGAAGCATGTGCAGCCATTGCTTAAATATTTCCATGGATAACAGCTTTTTTGCAAAAGAGTGAGTGCTTAGTATTGTGCTTGCTGCCCATTGAAAGCGATCAGTGTTTGGCACCTATGGCCTACTGATAGTTTGACCAACTTGTAAGTAGGCACAGTGCCATCTTAACAGATGGATATGAATATAGACAGCCAAGAAACCATGTATGTGTATCTAGTGTATTTGTTAAGGGCAGGGTTCCCAGCTGGGGATGTTCAAACTTATGTCCATTTTGAATTTTTGCTTTTATGGATAAAAGGAAGTTGTCATTAATTATTTTTTTTAACTAACTACCTTCAGGCATACAATTATTGACCATGTTAAACAAAAAAAGGAAAAAAAAAAGAAACATCAGCTCCTTTAATCCTCTTGAGGAGCTATTTTAAGTAAACTTAATTCCCTTTTAAGTAAGGTTACTATCAAGAGACTCACTGCAAATGTCAAACATGTGAAGTGTATCAATAGTTTTATTTCACTGGCTCGCTAGCTTTATTGAAAAACAGGCTGCAAATTTTTCCTTTGCTGGACAGCAGTCTGTCCAGCATTCAAGCACCTAAGTCCATCTGTTCAAGTCTTGCTGGAATTACTTGTAGTAACTCAGAGGTCAAGGGATGCAGTCCTTCAAGCCCTCTTGATGTCTCTTATATTGCTTTTAGCTTGAGGACAGTATGCTCATTTTGTATACATTTTTGTACCCTTTAGATGACAGTGAGCGTGATCTCCCACATGTGAGTCATTAGGCAACGGTGCTGAATTTTGTGCTTTCTTTTTCTCCTTATCTGAGTTAGTCTTGGGGATCCAGACTTCTGGTTTATTTTCCCGTTACCACTTCTAATGGTTTCAGTCTGTCCTTTGCTTTAATCCTTTTCCTGATACGGGTGCCATGAGAAGCTGCTTAAAGGTCTGCTGTGATCTTTTTGGCCTGCTCTTGTAAGCGATATCAACATGTAGCCATTCCTACGACTCTCTGTTCCTTCTGGCGCTTTGACATGATTACGTTCCCACTGGTATGGTCTCAGCTGAGCTAGCTGGAATTGCATTTGGTGGTTGGAAGTCTCATTTTTCTCCTGTAGAAAATCTGCAGGAATAACTTTCCTCTAAGACAGTACAGTATGTATCACCTTGAAGATTAAAAAAAAAAAAAAATAATGAAGAGGTGTAGAGTGAGGAGTTTCTTGAAGACAGGGTATGGATAACGCTGGAGGTAAAGTTAGTCTTACAATTTAAGTGTAAAATGTCAAAGCTGCATCTTGATTACAAGGAAGAATGTTACTGTATAGAAGTGGAAATATGGGAAAATAATGCAGAATTAAAACATCCTGTTTCGTGATAATGAGGAAGCTTGTGCAATGTAGGTATTGATAAATACCAATCTCTTCCTGTGATATGGGTATTTCACAATACAGTTTTGTTGAAGTTATTTGTTTAACCACAGTAGGTATTCAGATGTGGTTCTATGACACAGATACTTCTCAGTTTAATAGGGACCCTGAAAAAAAGCAGAACTTTTCTTTGGCATGGAATCAGACACCTTTTCTTCTGCGTTTATTCCTATATTGAATGACTGTAGTGTCTGCAGACTGCTTGCTGCCAGAGTCCAGGTTCTTTTAGAACTTCCACATATGGAGGGCATAATATTTAACATCAAATTTACTTATTTGAAGGTAGTTGATGCTATATGGGATTTCTGATTTAGGAGAGTGGTACAAAATATACTGAAAACAATACAAATGTAAGTTACACTTGGCCAAATACAGCAATTGCAAGATACAGGTCAGTCACAATACTGATGTGATTCCCATTACCAATCTCTCTAATATACTCTCTGTCACAATGCTGGCATCCCCAGCCACCAGGAAGGAACACCTGGATTGAAACCAGCTCAAGCCCATTGCTATTGCTCTCTTCAAAATGCTTTTGCTAGTTGTTTAGTTTATATACTCTTATGGTGGGCTGAGCCTCCTATTTACTCCCCCCACACTGGCCTGGCTAACTTGGGGAGACATGTACACCATCATTTGATCTGCTCAATGGATTTTGAGCTCCAGACAACTGTTGTTTAGCTGTTTATCTAAAACAAAGGCCACCCACGGTCCCCTTTGTGTTGAGCTAAAGTTAGGTCCTTTGCATTATCGCCAGAGCTCTTTGGGCACTTCACCATTGCCCACCTACGTGGAGTCTTCCATCCATTGTCGAGCTTTACTCAGTCATGTTCCACCTCTAGGGGTTTGGTCAGTCAGAGCTGTAGATTTGAGTATTAGTGATCAGAATAACATTTTTGGGAAACTTGACGCTTACTCTTGCTTTTAGTAAGTAGAGAAATGGGTATGGGCTGCTCTCTTCAGATGTTAGTTGGGTGACAAGACATTATTTGGGGAGGAAAATTTCCTGAAGATACTACCCAGTCAGAAAAGAGTCTTGTAGAGGGGGAGTGTTGTTGGAACAGCTGTCACAATTATGCGGTTTTCTATTTGGGAAATTAAAAGAATTCCTCGAGGAACATTAGAATTAAGAGGAAAACTGATGTTACGTAACTACATTTGGCTTAGGTTTATTGTATTGAGTAGCTAGACTAATAGGAAAAAGATATTTTGCTATCCAGAAACTTCCTGAATCGTGTATTAATATTCCTTCCTGCATCCCAAAGCAAAATAAAATAATAATAATAAAATCCCAACACTCAGAACAGTATCTTTTAGAAAATAACTGTGGCTCTCTTTGTACGATTTTTATCTTCTTAAGTTAGAGGGAAAGATCAGTTCTTTGTAAAACAAATCATGAAGGCCTTTCATGTAAAGAGATCTAGTGCACTCTTTGCCATATTATGGCTGCATATTCAGTAAGTTGTTTTACTGAATCAAAATCTGGCTCTGCTAAAAACTTAAAACATTTGTTTGCTCAAAATGAGGCCTATTCTGCAGAAAGATGCATGTGTTTGGTTTCAGTGGGCCATTATGTTATTTCTGGAAATACTGCTAATCTGAGACCTGAGGTTGGAAAAAGGCAACAGTAATATTTCTACATTTATGATCTCAAAATAGGTAGTTACATTCTAGTTTGTTGATGATCTGCTAAATGCTGCCCTCTGAACAATAAGCAGGCTTTTGTTTTTGTTGCTTGCAGTTATATAGGAGAAAAATAATTAACTGTTTGAATGGCTTAATTTTTTTTGTTATGTTTTACTGCCTCATATTATTACTGAAGACTTGGACTGTGTGACACTTCTTCAATACGCAAGTTTCATTCCAGGAAAACTGATGAGCTTAATTTCATTAGTTTACTTTTTCTAAGTTTAGACCTACGATTGGTTGTGATTGATTAAGTACGATAGATTCTGAGATTTTTCTAGCATGTATTATACAAGGTCTTCTAATAGGTTTCTCTTGTGAAGATTTTTGCTGTCAAATTTTTTTGTGATGCCTGGAAAAATTAGTTGTTTTTCACTTAGAATTTATGCCAATGAAACTACTTACTGTATATCTTTCAAAGTATGTTTGTAGTATCAAATTAAAACTTAAACAATCCATACTTTTTCATGCTTTGAACAGATATGTACATAAAATAAGTCTGATCAGCATGTAACCTGTGCTTTTTATTTATTTTTCCTTCCCTCTTCTCCCTCCAGGGACGATGCCATATAAGAAGACAACTGCTGGAAAAAGAGCCCCTGCAAAAAGGAAACTTGCTGAAGTGTTTGCTCTGGGTGAGGTTCTAGCAGATACATCAAGAAAAGAATGGAAATTAGGTGTCCCTATAGGGCAAGGAGGCTTTGGACGCCTATACCTTGGTAAGTGTAGTTATCTCTGATAACGCTTTAAAGTGAAAAATTGACACAAAGTTAGAAACACAGAGTGTCTTCGAGTGATCTTTTTTTATTAGAACCTTAGCTTGGTTCATGGTATTGGAAAAAACTGACAAGAGTGGACAAATGGTCATTTTAAGCACTGTGTTTGTATGAGATTCCAGTGGTAGTTCATTCATATTTTTTTTTAAACCAAAATCTTTACTACTTTTTAACAGTGAAAAGATAGTTTAGTATTTATTTAAATGTGAATTTTGGTCTGGCTGAAAGAAGGGATTTTTGCATGAGTGTCCTTATATCACAAATTCTGAACTGAAACTGTCTAAGCATATTCTATGGAGGCTTGTATTTTGTCTGGCTTTGAATTTGGTGCTGCTTTTGACTTTTTCATTGCCTTGCGAACTTCTGACGTAAGTCCTATGCTTTTTTTTTTGTAACCAATGCTTAAAACATTGAAATCTTGGACTTTACAGTTTAAAGCATTAGAACAGATCTTGTTTTGCAATGCTGTTTGTTGAATTCAAGGAAAACTTCTTTTAGTGGATATTGTTCCATACTTAGCATTTCTGTTATCTGAACAGGTAAGAGAGGTCTTTTTCCAAACAATTTTGAAGGAATGAAAGTTAATGTGATCATGATAATAAGGTTTTCTTTTGCTATGCATTTGTGGTCTTCCTCCTCTTGGTGAAAAAGTTGCGCTGAATTCATACTGAGTTGAAAAAATATTAATAATCTGTCCTGCTTTCAAAATGAACAGACTGCAGCATAAGTGGATTAAGAAGAAAAACAGGACCAGTGGGTGGCTTCTTGCCAAAGAAGCTCTCTACTACTTACTCAGCCTTGCTCAATGAGCTACTAAATGTACTGAGACTGGAGTTTGAGCTCACTCAAATTGTGTAGTTCTTCGTGATAAGAATTCCTACATTCTTCAAGCCAAAGCTTGCTCTCTGTTTGTTTCCCTCTCGTTTGCACAAGGCTGTGTCCCTGACTCTTCCTGTACTTTGTGCTCGCCTAACTTGTTGTCCTTCATACCTGTATCTCCTTCTGTCACAAATACCAACAGCTTAGTAGCAACAAAAAGTCATTTCTGGATATGTGACATGGCAAAATAGTAGAGAAAATGTGTTTTCCATATTTATGTCCACAACTATGTATGTTCATCATAGTCCTAGAAAATTAAAGAAATGCTATTGACTAGGAAAAAGTTATTGAATAATAAAAAAGAACTTTATTTAGTGAACTGCCTGTTCTCAAGCAGAAGGGAGAATGCAAGACCACATCATAGTAGTCTTGCCATATAGAGCAGTTCTCTTACCAAAGTCTAAGGTACTGATATATGTTCACATCAGTACTTAGTTGCTTTGTTGTTTGTTTGTCCGTGCTGCGTAGCAAATAAGTGTGTGTTTTGTGACAGTTTCCTCTCCTACTACTAATAAATGCTTCCTTTTTAACAGCTGATGTTAATTCTTCAAAGTCGGTTGGCAGTGATGCACCTTATGTTGCAAAAGTGGTAAGAGAGCATTTGAATCTTTACTTCACAACTTGAAAATGTTTTTACTAGACTAACGTGTAATTTAAAACATCTTCTGACTGGAAATAATACAAGTGCTGTTTAAAATGAAAGTAAATGTGGTGATATAGAGGAACGCTGCTAAGAATTGGGACTACTATGTATAAGGGTGGATAATGGAACATCAGCAGAGTTGAAAAAGGTTCGTGAAATGGATCAGATCTGTTTCATTTGCTGCATCCTGTAAACAGCCCAAATATAACTAATGAAATCTGGCTAGCTTTTGGGAGAATTTCTGTGATTCAGCAGTGAGTCTGTGTGAACTGTTTCTTGCCACTGGATGTTGGTAAGCTGACAGATGGCTTGGGAGTAGAAACAACAAAACTTTGATTCCCAAGGTCCCCACAGATATAAAGTCCTTTAAATGTTTTATCATAAAACACATACGTATTCTAATTTCTATTGAATTAAAATGGCATTGAGACATAATTTCTTTAACCTAATGATTAGAGAGAAGAAAAAGCATTGTTGATAGCTCATTTTTAGCCCGTTGTAGCAAATCAGCAAATTGTTTTTATTAGTTGAAATTTTCTTATGTTTTTAATCATAAAATAAAAAATATTTATTTAACTTGATTTGGCTGTAATGTTCTCTTCCTAAGATATAAAGTATTTTTTCTTCTGCTAGATTATTTTTTATAGAACCTACTATTATATGTGATTCCTTGGTGAAGTCTTAGTAAAAAACCTGGGAATACAGGAATAGCCATAGTAGATCCAGACCATTAATTTTCTTGGTGATACTTGTGGTCCTGTGACAAAAGCAAATACCAGAAAACCCTACAAGAACTTCACAGTCTAAAAAAATCAGTTCTTCAGCACAGTTCAGAACTGCAATGTTTTAATCTTTTACTTATTAAACTATATGGTGATACTGAAATGCTTTAGTGCAATAGCTGGCCATTTATGTAAGTATGTTAATACTTTTAACATCTGTGCCTGAAACTAAAAAGTCAGGTTAATTTAGACTAAAATTCAGTTTAGTTAGTCTGTGCTTTTAATCTTGATATTTACATCTGCTGACTACAGGGAGATTCTAGAGTACTGGTTTTGATACTGATCAGACATCCCAAGGTACTGTTGGTGATGACCCTCTTTCTGAAATGTTGTCACTTGCTGAAAAAAGCACTGCTTATGATGCAAATGTCAAACTACTGCACTTTCAACATCTGCTTACTGCTGCTGCCTTAGGTGTTTGTGGGCAGGAATTCCACAGACCAGGAGCCCCAGCTTGCAGCTCTTGCATGGTGGCAGCTTGCTTTTGTATGTCCAGCCTGTGCCATCGAGGGCAGGTGGTGTCCATTATGCAGGAGCTGTGGCCTGTTCTAGAGGCAGACAGCAGACATTCAAGTTATCAGCAGTGGCTTGCCTGTGAGAGACATTGGCTCCTAATTACTGGCTCTTGCTGAGTTTGGAATAATCAGGAAGCAGAGTGCCATTTAACTTTCATGGAAGAATCCAGGTTGACTTGCTTGGAAAATCATTAGATATGCATTATTTTATGCTGTGCATAATTGCTATCCTTCTCTTTCTCTGAGTTTGAAACCTATCCATCTGCTTCTCTTCTTTTCCACTTTGGGCTCTCAATATAGGAAGAGTTGTCATAACTTTTGCCTTGCTTTTATGCTAGATTCACTTTGTTGCAGCAATTCGTAAATACCCCATTGCTAGTCTCCCAGATGACTACTCACTTTTAATTTGTCTTTTATAATTTTGCCTTTATGGCAATAAAGACTAGCCCCAGTCTTTGTGCTGCCCTCACAAATGACCCATAACATATTATGCCTCTACAGTCTAGTATAATGCAACTATGAGTAAGGGCCTATTTTCTGATGCCTGGGTGATTCCTAGTTGATCCATCAGCTGAAGCAAAGTGGTTAACAGCTTTGAACAATTATTAGTGTTTAACAAAATATGTGCTTCTATAGTAATGTTCTTCAAATTGAGCTATTAAAGCAGAATGGAAATTGGCTTAGTCTTTGACATATCCTCATAGTATTGATGTTTGAGCAGTACGAAATGAATCACAGTTTTTATTAAAAAAAGAAATGCTTTTTAACATGTGGACCTTTCAGATATCATTGTTCAGGAGTGGATACAGAGTTTAACAACACTTCATTAAACTGCTGACTGAAAAAGATCAGAATTCCTAAAATATTACTTGAAGGAATTTGTTGGGTTTCAACACATACTCCAAGATCTCTTTCATCATGATATCTTTTCTAATTAGACTTTAATTTCAGTTTTGCAAATCATGTGTTTAGGATGACCCTGAGCATAAAGCTACAGAAATTTGTGTTTGACGTCTTTCTGATTTTAGCATAAGGTGACTAGTATGGCAAATATTGGACATCATTACATGAGCTTTTTTAACATAGTGTATGCATTTATTTATCTGCATGTAAAATTAATGGTATTGTGGGGAAACAGCTTCACAGTCAACATGAGGATCTCTTTTGTGGTTAAATCATTTATCGATCCCCTCAAATATGAAAAGATAGTGGATTTTCAGCATTTACTCTGACTAGAGAAAGACACATCTTGCCCCTCTCCTCCCGCCCCCCCCCCCCCCCCCCCCCCAGCATTGAGACATACTTTTTGTGGAATGATTTATTTAAAGATAAATATTTTCAGAATTTTTAATACCTACTTTTTTTGCTATATTTTAGTAAGAAAATAACATTCTTCAAATCCATGTAAATTGAATCAAAATAATATGTATAATTTATATTCTGATTAAGTTAGAGCATTTTATTGGATTATGCTACACAGAAACAAGTGAGTAAGTCAAGTAACGTTTGTCTGAGATGACTACAGTGTAAAAACTCAGCTATTTAATCCTTGTCCTCCATCTATATAATCTCTATATCGCTAATTTGTTGTCCATAGTGGATAAACAAACTTAACTGAAAGTAGATATGCATGTACCAAGGTGTATGTGCATTTATCAGTTGGTCTAGTTGTGTGGGGTTTTTTTTCAGGTTCATGGCTTAAGTCTGAATGTTGGTCCCAGAAGGAGGGGCTGGAAAACTTGTCTTGGCTCCATTGTTTATCAGGGCAATGCTCTGGAGAAAGTGAGGTGGATGGAGATAGGCAGTAGCTCTGTAATCGAGAGTCCAGGCCTAGGAGTGGTGCCTAAGCTGATATCTGCTCTCATTCTGACCAGTCTTCCTACTCTGCCTCTAAGCCAATACATCAGATACACACTAAAGGCCATGTTCCTCAGTGTGTTTGATCTCTTTATATAGCTTTGTTAATGTCGGACCCCAGTAAACCTGTATTAGCGGAGTGGTACAGTCTGGCCATTAGCAATTTTCTGGTTCACTATATTGGCATTTAAAAGTTACAATTAAAACCATTTAAGATTGACACTGTGTATCTTGGAACTTTTGCTGATATCATGTGATTGTATTCTTTCTGGGTTTCTTTGCCAGTAATCGCATACTTTGTTTTGTTAGATTTTTTTTCTAAGGGTGTAGGATATTCCAAAACAGGTATTTTCACTGAGATAGGATGAATTTGGACATATATGAATAACTAGACTAAAATAAATTGCTTAAGTTTATCTCAAAATCAATCCCTTAAAAATTGCAAGGTTGAAATAACTTTTTTTACTTTTCTGCGCTAAGTTCTGGAAATGTAGAGTCAAGGTACAGTATTTCAAAGCTATGGCGTTTTCAAACCAGTTTCTCTTTTGCACTTTACTTATAATATGTGGTTACCATAGACTTGTCCCTAGAAAATGAAACTGAAATACCTTATGTTAGCTTAAATACAAGGTAGACTCTGAAGTCAAAATAGGTGTAGTTCTTATAATTTAGTTTAAGAGAAATTGTAAAATCCTCTGTAATTTTTACCTTGATCAACTAATGTATGAAGGGAACAAAATACCTTATGTTCTGCAAGAATTTAAATTTTAAGATTTTTCCATCAAATCATTTCAGGTGTTATTTTAGGCTCATTAATGGCAATTGCAACTGATGCAATCTAGCTTTAATCTGGAAAATCTGAGATAATGAATGTTGTTCAATGTTCTGTGCTAAACTTTTGCTGCCAATTATTTGTAATATTTCCATACGTTTCAGGTAATTTGTTATTCTTCAATCTCTTGTTATGGGAAAGGATTCTTTGATACCTTTCATGTTAAGCAATTTATATAGAGCCAACCTTCTTTTATAAAAAGACCATATTCTATTGAATTTATCAGCACTGGGTAGAGCATTTGAGGGAGAACACGCTTTTATAGGATGGATGTTAACATTTTGTGAGGTTTTAATAATTATTAGGCACTAACACAGCAGTTTTTAACTAATTTTAAATTGTCTTAAAGGAACCCAGCCAGAATGGACCTCTTTTTACTGAGTTAAAGTTCTACATGCGAGCTGCTAAGCCAGACGAAAGTAAGCAGTCTATTAAAATGTTTTTAATGAACTACAAGCACTTAGGAAAATAGACCCTACAGGAGTAAGGTTTAACTTTAAGAGAATATTTTTAGTAATTTTCCAAGTTATTTTAAAATTATTTAAATCTAATTCAGACATATAGTAAAATTAGGGTTTTTTTGGCAAGATGTTCTTTACAGTTGTATTGATGGTATTGTCTAAATTGAAACTTTAGTTGCATCTCTGTCCCTACAATGGATGCATCATTAATTTCCAGTATACTTTGCATACAAGTTTCTATGAAATAAGCAGCTCACATGTATGCAGAATCTGTAAGTGATGCGAGTACTCCCTTTTTATATAAGTCTCTACTGATGCGAATTCATGAACTTACCTTTATTTGTGTTTTCAGTTCAGAAGTGGACTAAGTCCCATAAACTGAAATATTTAGGTGTACCAAGATATTGGGGTTCTGGCTTGCATGAAAAAAATGGAAACAGGTGAATATATCTTTCATTGGCTTATACTGGGATTTATTTCATCCACAACCACTATCCCGTTTAACCTAATTTCTTTTAAGATGTATTTTCCACCTATCTTCATGTTGTTAATTTCTGCTACAAAATTTCATGTTCATAACAGGGTGTTTTTAAGGAATAGATGTATAGATACATTTTATTTGTACTCTGTGTGTTATTTGTATTTGTGTCTTATGTTCTTAGTGGTTTGGTTTCCATTTGTCTCGAACATTGCTGTAATACAGTGATGCTATATATATGTGGTTTAGAAGCTTTTCATAGTTGAATTAAAATAAAGTAGAATTTTAATGTATAAGTCTTTGAATAATACGACTACCTTCAAAGTTTTTCCTGTGGTGTGGTGTGCACTTAAAGAATATTTTCACTCACACATATAAAGGACTTGGTGCTCTATTTTATTATCCCTAGGGTTAGGGTTTTTTTACTTAATCTGTGAGATAGAATAATTGCTAGTCTCATGTTAAATTTTTCTTAAGTCTAGGGATAGTTTTTAATATTTTTCCATGTCATGAATTGTTTTTGTTACTTGCTCTTGAATGTTATGCCTGTCTTTAGATAAACAGTCCTTGTTTCCTAGTGGGCGTTCTCTATACAGCTATGCTGCAGAGGAGTTTTAGTAGTTCTCTGGCAGCTTATAGTAGGTCAGGCTTCTTTGTGTGGACCACTACCTAGGGCAGTTGGTATGTATGCCCTAGTATGTCAGAAATACCATTGTTTCAATAGGTCCTCAACTTCAAAACTAATCTAATGTAAAAAAGCCACTAATTTTGAGAGGCAAAAGTAAATATAATAAAATTATATTTTTTTTCCAAAACCCTCTTTTCTTTCCATTCAGTGTTTAATGCATGAGATTCTTTAATATAGCTACTATGGGCTCTTATAGTAACAGAACCAGTTTGGCTATAGCAATGAATATCAGAACAACTTTGGCAAGTGAGAGATTTTTGGTTCTAATGCTAGGTTAAAAAAAAAGGTTGTAACTGATTTCAAGAAACTAACTTTTTTAAAGTAACCATGTTAACTCAGTCATTTATAAATTAAAGAATGTATTTCTGTAAGTGATTGGTGCTTGGTTTTACCTATGGTGAATTACAAAACAAATATCTTCCTCTGTGGGTACTGGTTATTGTATTGCATAACTAGCCAGGAATAAAGAACAGTTCTTCTGATGGACCAACTTTTGACTAGCTGATGTAAAAAAGTTAAGAATTAATGTACAACATTAAAAATAAGTTAAGTGTTTCCTACATGTTTCTGTTCTATGTATCTGCAGTTTATCTTTTGAGAGAGATATTTTCAATCAGTAATTTGTATCATTAACACATACGTAAAATACTTTGCTAAGTACAATTCAGTGACTTTGCTGTTGTTTTTTTCCTTGAATTTAGTTATCGATTTATGATAATGGACAGATTTGGCAGAGATCTTCAGAAGATGTATGAAGAGAATGCAAAGCGATTTTCCCATAAAACTGTACTACAATTAGGCCTGAGAATCGTAAGTTAAAAAAAAAATAAATTTTACTATTTGGCTTCCCCGTGTAAGTCTTTCGGTTAAATCACACTTTTGGGCTGAGTACAGGTCCTCTGCTGGGCAGAGCTGGGTACTGCATTTATATGACTATTTTATTTTGTTAGCTTGATATTCTGGAATACATCCATGAGCATGAATATGTGCATGGAGACATCAAGGCCTCAAACCTTCTTCTGAGTTACAAGAACCCTAATCAGGTATTTCTGATGCATTTTATTCCTCATATTTTAAACCTTCTATTTGACAACACATGGAAGTGCTTTGAACCTGTGAAATCTAGCAGAAGCTCATTTTTTAAGAATGTATATGGTAATATTATTTCTGCTTGACATTTATATCTAGTTAATATTCTACGAATTTTTTTATGCATTTTGCTGGACAGTTATCAAATTGACTATTTGCCCTAAATAATATTCTAGAGAAATTCTCGAGATTAAAAAAAAATTGACTCTCAAATAGGTATTTGGAGGTGGAAGCTTAAAATTATATAGCACACTGGTAAATTATGTTTGCCTGTCTGCATTGTTACCTCATTCCTTTGTTCAAGAAATCCATCAGATAAGTGTTCTGTTAGTTGGAAAAATCGGTCTTTAAAGTGTTGATTGTTCCACTTGATTTACGGAAGTCTTTCATTTTTCTGCTATTTTAACTCTCTTTACTGTTCAAAAAATGCATATTAGAGTTTCAGAATTATGTATGTAGTCTGGCCCAAATGTTTTAGCTCATGAAAGTAGTAAAATAATCTCAGTTCTCTTAAAGTAGCTGTGGTGTTAGTGAGAAATAATGCTATGTAGCAGTGTTCAAACGGGATAGCTGACTTTAAAAGAGGGTAGGGTAGTAAGTGTATTTAACTCTATGAACACTATGGAGTTTTCTTTTTTTTTTCTTTTTATTTTTTTTATTTTATTTCATCTTACTGGTAATAACTGACGATTTTACTGTACTTGGCCTCAGCATCAGCAAGAAACTACTTCCAGATCAGACTGCTGTACAGAAAACAACAAAATTTATTTGACACATTGTTCTCAAATCATATGTAGTAATCTTAATAAAGCACTGGGAAGGGATTATTTAAAGTCAAAAACCTCACCTTTTTAATACTTTTTAAGAGTGGTTGGTAGTTACACTTATTATTTGTGCATTTTTTGTATTTATAGTTCTTTAATCTTAGAATTATTTTTTTTAATTACTAGGTGTACTTGGTGGATTATGGACTTGCATTCCGATACTGTCCTGAAGGAGTTCACAAAGTATATAAAGAAGATCCTAAAAGGTGTCATGATGGAACTATTGAATATACCAGTATTGATGCACACAACGGTGTGGGTAAGGATGTTAAACTTTGGTTTTGGCAATAGGCATTTGTGCATCCTTTTTATGAACACAAAAGACTTCATTTGCTGCACTGAGTTTTTTAAACAACCAGGTTTCTTAATCTATAAAAAAATCTTATTCTACTCTATGGACTATGCTAGCATTTTTGGTTTTTTTCAGTTTTATATCTTTTACTTTGATATTAATTTACTGTATTTTTAATGTAACTTTGTTAAATAGATTTCTCCAATTTATGAAGACTGTTAAGATGTTTAGTGTATAGCTTATTTTAACTGAGTAGAAATGGAATACCGCTTATGAGATCTTGATAGAAAAACAGGCCCTGTTTTCAGGGGATAAATACTTTCTGTTATCAGTGTGAACGTTGCTCCTTCGTATTTGGCAAAGATGCACAATATTCTTTATCTTGTTTATGGCTTAATATTTAGAAGATTTCGTTAAAGAAACTTCATTTAATCATGAAATAATATTTCATAATTCTGCCTTTAGTCACTGAATATCAAAAGGCAAGAAGTGAGAAAAGGTTGAACATGAAAAAGACAGGTCTATGTCTGATTAAACATTGAGGATGTGTAGTGAACACCAATTTTATTTTCTTCATTCTTAAATTTTGTTTTGTTATCCATAAAAGTGTCCTGCAAAAATATAAATTGTTGAAAATTACTATTTAATTCAGGACGAACTGTTGCACCTATGCTTAGAACTGAACATGAACAAAGATGGCTTGATTTGCCCAGTTAAACTTCTAGTGTAGCCTGTGGTCAATATACACGTGGGTGGGTGTTTTGGTGTGGTTTTGTGTTGTTTTGGTTTGGGATTTTTTTGGTTGTTTTGGTTTTGTTTTTTGTTGGGGTTTTTTTTTTGTTTGTTTGTTTGGGTTTTTTTCCCCAAGGCTTGGGGATCTGATCTATTATTTTCCTCCATTCAGTTTTCAGGCTACATAAAATATTTCGGCATCCTGGAATATTTTTTTTTCAGGAGCTGGGGTTTTAGCACTCTTACCTTTTTATAGAAGAAGGAAAGTAAAAACTGTTTTGAACAAAGTCAATCACTTCACTAACTTGCTTTGTATTTTCCACAATTGGAGTACTTAAAAAGCTTCCCAGATTGGGATAACTGCAGCATGTCGTATCCTTGAGTAGAAGAAAGAGATTGATAAAGGACTTGAAAATGAAGTTACCCTTTAAGATGTAGGAAGAATATTTTTTCCTTCCTTGCTTTCAGGCTAAAATAAAGAAATAAGTAACAGATACAGCAGTGTTGCATTGTGAGCTTTGGCTTTCTATTGTCTTAACATATTTACAAATTTTAACTGTTGTTAAACTATGTGTGCTTTATTAGCTGCTCTTACGGTTCTTTTTTTATGTGTGCGTATATATCTAGCACCATCAAGACGTGGTGATCTGGAGATCTTGGGTTACTGTATGATTCATTGGCTTAGTGGCCATCTACCATGGGAGGATAATTTGAAAGATCCAAATTTTGTCAGAGACTCAAAAATCAGGTGAGAAACCACTTGTTTTCTTTCTCTTTTGAAATCGAAAACAGGAATGAAAAAGTCTTAATGTAGAAATGCTTTGTCCTTTCAGTATGTTCCCTTTTGGTGAGTGGGCTATTGTTTTGTGTACCCCTGTTTCCTTTCATTGTCTCATGTATCCTTGGCTTGTAATTAAACTTTACTTGTACTGTTCTACTCTGTCTTCTTTTGCATATGTGAGATGGTTGTTTATCCACCGCAGTACTGTTGCTTTAGAGTACTGCCATAGTTAAGCCAAAAAGCACTCTTATCAGTATACAGGTAATCATTAGTCCTGCTTTACAGAAAGAGAACTGAAGCATGGAGTACGAGTAGCCTTTATAACACCATGCTCTGAAGTCAGTGGCAGAGATGAGATCTAAAGGTGGATCTTAAATGTCTTTGAGCATCATTCCAGGTAGAGGAATATGGCATTTTTAATTTTTTTTTTGTCCCTCTCCCTCACTGTTACATGCCTTTGTCTTCCCCCCACCCCCACTCAACCTTCTCTTGTCAGATATTTAATGTGAAGAAAGCTCTCCCAGCACAGCAGTTTCTGTCTCATTAATAAGTATTTGTTATCTGGCTTCCTTATTTCTACTTTTAACACTCTGGCCTCCATAAATGTGAGCGAAGCTCCCACCCCACATCCCCCCAGTTTTTATTTTGTCAGGGGATCTGCTCTGAATATTATCAGCTAGAGAAAGAGTCTTCTGGCAGGAAGAGGTGAGACCACTGGTATGTGAGGGTTTAAAATGGATTTGTTCTTTTCCTTCAGTCTTCTACTTGCTTGCTTTTATAGGAATCAAAAACTGATGAACAAAAACTTAGTATATTGCAGATAGCTTGTCTGGCATTTGTCAGGTTCTCATATGTACTGCACTCCTAACAATGGCCGTATTAAGTCATACCAAAGGTTTATCTAGTAGCGTTTCCTGTCTCTGACAGTGGCCCAAGCTAGGTACATAGGAAGTCTATCAAAACGGGCATGATTCAGACTTTGAAGGAAACAATAGTTTTGAATAATTTTGTTTTTCAGATGTAGAGATGATGTTTCAGTTTTAATGGACAAATGCTTTCCTGGGAAAAATAAGCCAGGTAGGAGGAACTATTTTAAATTAAAATACTTTGGTTTGTACCATGTGGTAAGCATTCTCTAATAATTTGTTTTAATGTCCTTTTTCTTTGGGGGGAGGGGGGGGAGATATCCATCAGTCTGTCTGGGTGCCACCACCAGATTGTAGACAACTTTAGAAATTGGGTAGAAGCTCTGAATTTTATATTTACACGGGGTACACTGAGTGTGTACAAGGGAACGCTGTGCTACTCTGTATTCAAATAAAAACAGATCAATTCAGTTGCTGCAAAAGGTGAGGAACTGTCAGACTGTCAGCAGCTTTTTTCCTGAGAGGTGTGTCTCGGGCATTGTACTCTAATCTGTTGCTTCTTGAAGTCCTCCTTGTTTACTTAAGTTTGTATCTATTTTTCTTCTTACTTTTATCAGCAACAACAAATTGGCATGAATTAGATTGTTCATTAGGAGAAGTTTAGACTCTTCCTTTTGGCTGCAGTTATATGAACTGCAGACACTGTTGCTTCTAAAGGCAGTACTAAGTATTTGCAAACATGAAACGTGTAAGTTGATTTTTCACAACTGAATTCTAGAGATTCAAAATATAAAGTAATGCGAACTTGAAGTCTAGATTGTTTCTATTTGGTGTTGGCGAATTGAGCAGATTGTTTTTTTTTTAACCCGACTCTATTAGAAATACACTTTCTTGGGATCTAAAACTTAAATATTTAGTTATTTCCAGCTACTTCTGGTGATCAGAAGAGTGTTTTCTCTGTCAAGTGTGACTTGTCTCATTTTTCAGTGGTCAAATGTTTCACGTATTTTTTTAATATGTTTCAGTCTTGAACTGACGAAGTTCTGGGATAACATTGAGTTTCCTTTACAACATTTTAAAATATAGACATAAGAAATATGTAAACAAGCATTTATTGGTGAAGATTGGCCTATTAAATTTTTTACGACTGACTGTTTTCTTCATTGCGATGAATGTGTAAAAAAACAGTGATGCTGTCATCACTGTGTAATGAACCTTGGTATAATTTTTTTCTAAAATGTGTTGTAGTAAAGTCATAATTATGAGTTTATAAATAACCATTTAAAAAAATAGCTTAAGTAGTGCATGCATAATTTCTGACTCTTTTATGGTAAAAGTGAATGATTGAAATGTTTTCAAATAGAAATTAATTGGAGGTACCATTTCTTTAGATGAAATAGCCAAATATATGGAAAAGGTAAAGCTACTGAGCTATGAAGAGAAACCTGTTTATCAGCATTTCCGAGAAATACTTCTGAAAGGTCTTAAGGCCATTGGGCAAAAAGATGATGGAGTACTTGACTTCGGCTTGTCAGAAAATGGAGACTTGAAAACAAATCCCATGCAAAAGGTTTTTATTCTAAAAATTTGTCAGCTTTTATGGCATTTTTTTTTAGTTAAGAGTTAAAGTGGTATTGGAAGTAGGTGTCATAACTGTATCCATAGGAAATAAGCAACTATTGAAATGTTTGTTTGATTAAGTTCTATTCTTACGCATTATTTCTCTAATTTAACTTCACTAATTGTTACTGAAACTTAATACAGAATGATATTTATAGGTGTGCTTTCATAGTAGATAATATCTTGGATAACAGAATGTGTGTATATAGTTGTAATGACATTTGAACAGATGAACATTCAGTTAATTTACTTATTTTTTTTTTTAAACTGGTAAAACTCCAGATGGGTCAAAATACATGTAAGGTAAAATAAGTCTAGTTTTTGTTTCATATTAGTTCCCTTTCTGTGACTAGTTCAAAGCTTGGCATAAAGATGTATACTTAAAACTAAGTATTTGATTCTGGAATTCACATATTGAATTCACTGTGATCTAGTATGTTATTTATGAGTCTTAATTATAGTGGTAGTGTAGGGGTATTTTATTCCTTGTATTTAAGAAGCCTTAAACTCTAGATTTGGGCTCCCATTTGAATACAGAGTAAGAATTTTTTAAGCCTTAGGGAAATTGCATGTTAAAATGGTTTATAATAACAATTTAAAAAGGACAAATAATGGAACAATAAATCATAGAATCACAGAATGGTTTGTGTTGGAAGGGACCTCTAAAGTTCATCTAGTCCACCCCCCCTGCAATGAGCAGGGACATCTTCAGGTTGCTTAGAGCCCCGTCCAACCTGACCTTGAATGTTTCCATGGTCAGGGCATCTACCACCTCTCTGGGCAACCTGTGCCAGTGTTTCACCACCCTCATCGTAAAAAATTTCTTCCTTATGTCTGTCTAAATCTACCTTCTTTTAGTTTAAAACCATTACCCCTTGTTCCTATCACAACAGGCCTATTATTATTATTATTACTATTATTATTATTACAATTATTATTATTATCCCACACTTCAAACTGCATTTATTACTTGTTTGTTTGCATTTGTTAATAACAAGTGGGCAATTTATGAACCAGGCAACTGAGAATTACAATACAGAATAATAGCACAAGAATTCTGCCTGTTTAGTGACATGATCAGCAGTGTGTTAAAGATGGACAAAAAGCACAAAAGAAAAAAAGCTGTAGGATTTTAAAGTCTTCTGATGATATATGTCCAGCTTTTCTTCTTTTTGCCCAGCAAAAAATACTTTGGCTAAAATCGTACGGCCATGATCTTTATACTAATATTTTCTGTTGAACTGAGTGTAAAGAACTGTCCAAATGAAGAGTTCATTGGCATAAATTCTTCTGTTCCCCCTGTGGATCAACATGGTTTGAGATGTGTGTTTTGGGGGGAAAAAATAATGTGTTTAATGGTTGGCTGGTTTCTTTGCTGAGTAAGTTGGCCTGCTGCAGAGCCAACATCTGTGACCTTTAATGTCCTTGTCCAGCAAAGATGGCTGGTGCACATTTCCAATGGAATAAAAATTAAAAAATCTTATTTCTTTAGCCAATATCAGTTAAGACCATTCCAAAAGGGTGGGATAATAGTTTTTCCATAGGTTCTTACCTACTAGCATCAATTAGGAATTAGCTTTTACATTGGGTTTTAGTGGGGATTTGGGTGTTATGTGGGGCTTTTTTTGTTTGTTTGTTTTGTTGTGTGTGGGTTTTTTGTGGGTTTTTTTTGGGTTTTTTTGGGTTTTTTTTGTTTGTTTTTTTTTGTTTGTTTTTTGTTGGTTTTTTTGTTTTTGTTTTTTTTTTTTTGTAGTTTGAGGAAGCATATGCATGGTCACCTTGCTCAGTTGTCACAAATATGTTCAGGCACTTACATAAAATAATGTGTACTGGCCCATTTGAGGGTTTTCAGCTGACCACTTCATATTGCAGTGGACTTCATGCTAGCTACTTCATGCCAGCTACTGCTAGACTGTCCACACAGAATAAGATTGATTGCTTGAAATCAGGTTGTCATAGCCTGCTTGCTTTTGACCAAATACCAGGACAGTTGACTCTTCCTTCTATGTTGGATTTTCTAGGCCTTGTAACAGCTGTGGTGTAGGCTAGGGTAGAAGAACAGATTGTGTCAGTCTACCTTTCAAGGGCATATTTTGCACTTCTGTTCAAGAATGAATAGAAGGAGGGTCTTCAGCAGGATATCCTCCATCCCAGAATATATGTTGGGGAACTCATGCTACTAGGTTTTTTTTCTGGGGGTATCAGACATTATTATCATTATCATCATTATGAGAGGCTAGAAGAACAGGAAGACAATTTGTGCTAGTTGAGAGTAGCTGGACACTTAGATACACAGAGGAAGAAAGGAAGAACACAGAATGCCAATTAAAAATATATGTATTTTCAGTTGTGACAGGAAGCTCAACTTGATGACTGAGTGTTTTAAAGATAAGCTCCAAATTCCAAAGTCTGTTAGAAACTGCTTTCCATAAAGTTAATTTACCACTGATCAGTAGCATCTTGCCTCTGAAAGCCAGTATCTTCTAGCATGTGCTGAATTTCTTTTGGCATGCTTAATGTCTAATTTGGAAAAGAAAAATGCAGTCTGACATCCACCCTTGAGAAAATGGTGACCTCTAATATAAAGTATTTATGGCATTTTGGCTGTACTGATCTTTTAATCACAACAGGTCTTAAGACACCTACTCTTCAATTCCTTTGAAGCAATCTACCATAATACTTTCTTAAAACAGTGTTGTTTGGTGTTCTGAAGTTAAGCTATTTCATAGCTAGGAGAAAATATTTCTAACTTCTGTGTAAATAAATTCTTGAAATGCAGGATTCTCCTGTGCTTTCAGCTTGTATAGCTAGTTGAGCCATGATGTGCATTATATGTTGCATATAAGCATGGTTGTTCTGGAATCTAAATCGTTCTCCAGTATTGGTGTCTGGCTAAAACTCACAGATGTCTGCTATATTAGAAGTTAACATTTTATTTTCTATATCATGACTGAGGTTTCCCCAGATGTATAAATAAATGAAACACAGTCCACAGTTCTGCTGGAGATTGGTTTGGTTTTGTTTTGTTTTTCCTGTACAGTAAATGCATGTTAGTTTGTGTGTGTGGTATTTTATAACAGTTATAGGAAACCAAGACACTAACAGTACCATGTGTTGAAGGAAGTATCTGGAGCTCTTGACTAAATTATTTAGGGCAAGGACCACATCATACTTTTGTTTAGTGCTGAAGAGTTGCTGGGAAATATTGGAAGTAAACTAAACTGGAAAAATAGGGATCTTAGTGATTTGTGGTTCCTTTTAATGTTCAGCTTCAGTTGTGCAGGTGTTGCTTTTGTCAGATGAATGCTGCCTGATTTCTGCTGCTATGTAATTCACCTGCATCAAGATTAAGAAACCACTTTTTATTAAATAAGCTTGGAAACAAGATAAATGCATTTTGCTTTTGTGTAGGGTGTATTGGATATCTGTTTTTCTGATGAGCGTTTAAAATGTTTTCTAGTACAATTGGGAGGAATGCATTATCTCTCATATAAAAGCAGTACAGCGCTGAAATAGTCCTCCTTAATTTTGGTCAGAATGAACAAAAGTGTCTGTGTTTATTCCTGCCTAATGCATCACAAATCTGCTGACATGCTAACCTTGGAGTCTTGGCTGGCGGTAATCAGGCCTGTGCACCGGCAGGAAAGATGTACCTAATGTACTCCATCAGTGCAGTTTGCATATGGAAGTTCTCACAGGGGAGCTGCCCTGTGCCAGCTGAGGGTTACCTGCCCACTGCAGTTATTGTATGTAATTATCGAACCAATCTGTTCAGCCCAGCAGGGTTTAGATGGTAATCATGAAGCAACACTTTGGAAAGGAAAGATGTAATGCACTCTCCCTTTCTCTCATGAGCTATGTGAAGTTGTAGCCACTTTTAAAGCTGTATTAGTAAAGCTCTAGTCTCACACAATTAAAAAAAAAAAAAAAGTAAAAAAGGAAAAGATAAACTCTTCCAGTGTTCATCAAAGTTACCCTCTAGGTCTGGTACAGGTACAAGTCAACTCATCCTTTGCAAAAAATCACATGGCTTTAAAAAAAATAATCTTTCCATAACCACCTTAAGAATATTTTGCAACAGTAAGATTAATTGTAATACACAGATAATAACAGTTCTATCCATTAAGAGGTTTTAAGATAATGTACCTTGAGTAGACTTCATGTTTCCCAAGTACCTCTCTTTGGAACAGAACCCATAGTTGCTGTTAGAAAAAAATAATAATGTACTGTCAGTGGGTATTAGCTACTTTTAAGCTGTGCAAAGAAAGCCTTAAGAAGCAAGGATCCAGATAAACTTGAATTTAATGAGGTGTAATTGCTTTTTTTAAAAGCAGTTAACGTCAACTTTGGCTAAAATGTTTTTCTGTGTTCTTTTAAGATTTTTCAGATTGCTCCTTTTGTAACAGTTATTCAATATAAATAAAAAAATGGTTTTGATCATAAAAACTTGTGTTTTCATACATTAAAATTTCAACTCCTAATGAGAACTGCAGATAGGGGAACTGAACTTTTAAATTGTCTATTGCCTAGTATTAGTATTCTTGCATTAATATATGAATAAATTTTCTCTGCACATGGAGATGTTTTATAATACGTGAAGAAATAATACTTGAAATTGGGGGATACCTGTGAGGATAAGGTACTTGCTACTTTGTGTAGTCTTTTCTGCTCTTGAGTTCAGTTGCCTTTTTTTTTTCCTTTTAAAGAAAAAAAGAAAGGCAGCAGCTACAGCCAATGAGAGCACCGAAGCAGAAATGGAAGATACAGGAAGTCCAGAAAAAAAGAAACCTACTTCTTCTAGTAAGTCAAAAGAATGTTCTCACAGTCACGGGTACTGGTGTGGTAGGTTAACCCTGGTAAAGGCCAAACTCCCACCCAGCCACTCATTCCCCTCCTCAGTTGGACAAAAGGAGAAAATAGGATGAGAAAATGCATGGGTTGATACAAAGATGGGGAGACTGTTTACCATTTACTGTTTTGGGCAAAACAGACTCAACTTGGGGAAAATAAATTTAATTTATTGCCAATTAAAATAAATTTGGGTAGTGACAAAGACAAACACTAAAACACCACCTTTCTTTCCGCTTCTCCCAAGCTCAACTTAACTTCTTCACTCTAGACTCTACCCCATGCCCTGAGCAGTGCAGGGGGCATGGAGAGGAAGTGTGTTATGGTCAGTACGTAACATATTCTCTCTGCTGCTCCTTCCTCCTCACATTTTTCTCCTGCTCCAGTGTGGGCTCTCTCTTTTGGTCTGCAGTCCTTCAGGGAAAAACTGTGGCCCAGTTCCTTCAGGTCCTTCTGCTCCAGTGTGGGCTTTTCCATGAATTGCAGGGGATATCTGTTCCATCCTGGGTCCTGCACGAGCTACAGGGAATATCTGCTCTGATGCTGTGGAGCACCATCTCCTTCTCTGACCCTGGTATTCCTTCTGCTGTTTTTCAGTCTCCTCCCTGCACTGCCACCCCCCGCCTGCCTGTCCAGTGTTTTTTGCCCTTTACTAAATGTTTTCACAGACGTGCCACAAACAAGTTGGGCTCAATTTTGACCTACAGTGGGTTTGTTTTGGAGCCAGCTGGAAAGGACTGTGTCAGGCACAGGACAGTGCCTGGCCTCTTCCCACAGAGGACACCCCTGTAGCTGACCCCAGCTTACCAAAACCCTGCCACATGGCCACATATACCCAATACAACTGTTTACCTCTAGCAATTCAAGTGCTTTTGATTGTAAATAATTTCTTTTTAGATTAATAAAATTGAAATATTTAAACTGTCTGTGTAAGAAAGGTATACTCTCCAATTACATGCTGCCTAAAGCTGGTAGAAATGCTAGGTGATAAAAAGTGGTGGTTGCACTCCATTCTTTTGCTGTCATTCATTCTCTCCTCCATTCTCATTTTTGCCCTCCCATATTGTCCAACTCATTGTCAGAATATGCTGACTCCCCAGGACTACTTCATCAGTGTGTTAAAGCCAGGGGCTCGCAGCAGGAGCGTCTAAAAGCAAGTTTAAATAAAGTTGAAGAAAGGATCAGCTATAAGGATATAAAATGCTAAAGCTACTTTTCAGGTAGTTTGGCATAGTTTCAGTGTTGTCTGGAAAAAGTCATGGACAGATAAAGTAGGATTATTCTAAGTCCAAGATCAGGAATCTTCAGTAGATCTGTATAGGGTAAGCTTATGGTGAGGATCCAGTCAGACTGTTTTCTGGATCTAACCTTCTAACACCTTCATGTAGATGAGAACTGAATTCAAGTAATTACAAAGATGTTTTTCCTAAAGAATTTTTGATTCAGACTTTTAAGTAAAAGAGCAAAAGTTGTCTGTGGTCAAGTAGTCTAAAAATAATAAAGCACTAGCACTGGAGTTTACCCCAAAACAAATCCGCTTGTTTAAAAAAGGTTTGATGGAGTGTGGCAGGATGGTAAATCTAACATTTCCAAGACAGTAATATTATTGGTAAGTTATGGATTTACCCTAGTATATTTACTCAAACAGTATGGTACAAAGTACAAGTAATTAAGCTAATGTTGTTCCATAAGGTGACACTGCTCTGTTCATTTTCAGCTGTTCACATTACAGAATTCTGATCATTAAAATCAGTGATTATTTCTCTTACTTGAATGCCTTTTGAATTCTTGACTTCAATTTATTATGAATTTTCTAGTTTGTCAGTGGCTGAAAAAGTGTTAATTAGATTGGTTTTTCCTTCAAAGTAAGTATAATTACTTGATATGATGCTGACGTTTATTCATAGGTTTAGCATTTTAGATTTTATTTAAGACCTTATAACAAAATATTTAATACAGCTGACTGTTTTCTGGTTGTGATTTGATACACATGAGCATAATATACTTTCATTTTATATTCTATATTATATTTCTTTTTTCCTGGGATTGTAGATTGAAATTCTCATAGACAGACATGAAAAAGAACTTGAGGAATTGCAATCCAAGTGGTAGCATCACCTTTTTGTAAATGCTAAGTTTTTTCAGACTAAGTAAAGCTATTTAGGGGGCTATATATATATTTTCAGCATCTAGTGGTTAAAATGAGTGGTGGAGCTTCAATTTAAACCTCCTCTTGCCAATTCAATGGAGTTACAGGTGAAATGGTTCTAATTTCACCTTTTTATACAACCCAATTTAATGAATACCAAGTGGGGGGAATATATCAAATGATTTCAGGTGAAAAGTGATACATGTACTTACTCATTTTGTTCTCTCCAAATTTGGAATTAAAAACTTTACCACTTATTACGTGATTCATAAATCTGTGTTGAAGGAAAGGGCAACTGTTTCATAATCTTATGATTTTGATGCTTTTGATAAATTGAAAATAGCTGGTTATTATAGAAATACTTAAAACTGTTTCAAAATCTGACTAGTTTTATGTTACCATGGAATTGTTTCTCTGTTACAGGATTAGTCCTGTGGCTAAAAAAATACCCTAAAGTTCACTGCCCAACAAAATTGATAACTTCTTGATACATCTTAATTGTAGAAATTGAAGTTTAGTCATACAGGAACATTTAAAAAGTTTTTGAAATGCTATTTTATTGGTTTCTAAAAGGGGATAAATATGGCCAGACAGGGGTTACTCTTCAGGTGTTCAAACAACATCTGATGAGTATTTGGACTTAAAACAGTGGCAAGAAGACCTATGCAGCCTCTTGCTGTTCAGCTAATCAGCATTAATCACATCTGACTATGCAGTTTGTCTAATCCACTCCAAAAGATTAGTCGGCCCAAAAAGATCCTGATCAGCTGTGCAGCAGTTTGAGTACACCAGGGTGCTCAGTGGCTACAGGGACTGTGCCAGTAATGAAATCTGCTACTGCTGAGGCTGGGGAGCCCCCAGGCTTGGTGGAGGGGGAAGGAAGAATGGCACTGAGAAAGGACAGGCATCTTGAAATTCTTGCTTTTTCTGTCTACTCCCTCTGGTTGTTCTCAGCGTAAGAGCGGGCACTTCAGATGAGTTCATTAAAGGCCATCTCTTTCAATTATGTCAGCCATCAGTGTTTCTGGAGCTGTCAAGCAAGAGTGTTAGACTCTTCTTTTTAGAAACAGAATTTCAGAAAGCCCTCAAGAAACAAGGTTTGCTATACTTCCGAAATAAGATGCACAAAACTTTGTGGAACTCTTAAATTCTGTTTAAATTAGCATGTTATCAGTTTCCTCTTTTTTTTCCTGTGGTAACTGGAACCCCATACGCTTTCCTGAAAGCTGGAACTTTAAGAGGTATCCCTTTTAAGGTAATATGGATGATGTTGAAGTATTATATTGGTCAATGTCTCTCCACCAGGAAAAATGCTGTCAGAAGAGATGATTTCTATTTAAACGAAAATATTTTTCACACTTTCAGCTCCATTTTCAGTATTACCTGCCTTTATGTATGATAGTAAAATATACAGGCTTATAAGTGATCATACTGTTAAAGCAGAATACCGAATTTTGGCATACACTGTGTGTATCCACCCACAATTCTGCAGGGGTGTACTGCATAATATTAATAGGACTAATATGCTTATTTTTAATCAGTTTATATGGAATAGGCAGCTAGTATAAGGAACTTCAGTGAAAATGACATAAAATCTGGAAAAATAAGAGTTTCATGAGAATTTATAAATAATCCTAGGTTCAAAGCTACCAATAGAGGTAAAACCTCTACCACTAGCAGGTTTTTCTAATTTGGGGGTTGATGAAGTTTGGGTTATAGAAATACAGATTTTTTTTAGAACAGAATTTTTTTACACCAGCCTTTTTAATTTTCTGTTGTGAATTTTTTTTAAACAATTTTGGGGTTTATTAATTGGAACAGTATAGAGGAAAAATACTACAGTAGACATGACAATGGTAGTACTGTATTTTTTTAAAGTAGTTTTTTAATAGCCAATACTGCTTGGGGTAGGAATTGTGTATATCTGTATTGCTGGATAACATCTAACATGGTAAGGCCTTAACTGGGGTCTTTGGTTACTCTTGCAGTATAAATAACAAATTATGTGAACAGCTCCAATATGAAAACAGTCATACTGATGCATTGGTTAGAAGGCATTCCAAAATGGAGGTTTAACAGTATTTCTCAATTAATAGGTACTTAGCTTTATGTTTATTTACATTGCATGGCTTTGCATAAATAATTATCTGGGTTATTGTCTTAGAAATCTTTTTTCCTTTATTCAAGATTTATTACTTAATGTTGGAGTAAATCTACATGTAGGCTCATTTTCATATTTAGAGAATTATTGGCCTTGTCATCAAGCTATGGGAGAAAGCAAATCATATGAGCTTTTTTGAGCTTGTTTATGGCACCACTTGTTACTTGTCTTTCTACTCCACACCAATGCCCACATTGTAGGTAGATTTTTACCTCTTAATTTTATACCCTAACATAAACGTTTTCAGCAAAACCTGTATTTTACGATAGTTCCAATTGTCTGTTACTCATCTGTTCCTTCTTGTAAAGGATTTGGTATTGACTAGTATCTGTAACAGGCTCCAGGAGTAAGTGGGTGTTAGTCTCAAAACAGTGTATCTGTCTCTGTGAGTAGTCACCAAAAGATGTGTCCCTTTCTGTGCCATTCTTAGCCTTCCCGTACCTGTCTTAGGAATGTTGCAAGTTAAATGCTCTAGTATGAGAGTTTTATGTGAGTTAGTTTTAGAAGTTAAAAGCATGTGCTGCTATGTTGTACCTAGAAATTAACAGGAATATTCAGGTTTTAGAGCAGAGAAATACTGCTCTCATTTGTCAGAGATAGACAAACTTGCTTCTGTATTTTGCATTAAGTATACTCAAAAAGCGATATGAAATGATCTGTCTTTTTATGGCATGTCCTGAAATTGTTTGCGGATCTTATAAAGCTATTTAAATTAGAAGAGGTGTGGTAGGAGGTGATTTTTAAGTATAAAGATCCTTAAATATGATGGGTAGGAAGGCTAAAATAAATTAGATCTAAACTGAATATATCTTTGTGGTTCTTCCTGAATAATGTTTTTCCTTGACAATTTGCAAGTGAGAAATTCACTGAGAAGCACCTTGAACATGTGCCACTTAAAGACGCAAAATTAATGTCTGAGATGTAAAGCATGGGAGTGTTCCTATTTACTCCTGTGTCTGCTTGGAACACAGTTTTCTACTTAGTCTTCCTTTATATTTTAAGTTTATTTCTCTACAATCTCTTCTGACCACTTCTAGCGCTTAAAGCACATTTAAAATGTAAATACATTTAAGTTCCTCGCTACACTTCATGGGACTTTCTTGTGTTTGCTGCTAATAAAAAGGATTAAATTAAAACAAAACAAAAAACCACTCAGAGGAAAATTTTCCATGGGGTAAGGTTTTGTATAATGACTTTACATGTAGAACTAAATCATTTAAGAATAACAAGTGATGTCTGCTTTTTTGTTGTTTTTCTGTGACCTGAAGATGTATTGCAGTATGCTGAACAAGTGTTGGAATTCAAACTTTGATATAAAATTTGCAAGTGAAATTTTTCTACAGGAAAGAAAGAAAAATTGTACAGCAGTGACTCAGATTTTTACAGGGAACTAATCTTTTTCAAGATTGCAAGTAATATATTTGAATGAAACTTTGTTCCTCCTGCAAATCACTGTGTGGTGGAGAGGAGGGCTATTTTTAAACACATGCTGCATGTGACTACTGATTTATATGTGTTTGTACAATTCTGTTTAGGAAAGTCTTCAGTAAAGAAATTTACTTTAATGAAGTAAATCAGTTTCAGTTTTATCTGGAACAATTTTTTATTAAATTTTTTAAGAGGACACTCATAGATTTGTTGTTATCTTTAGGAAATACACAGGCATAAAGTCATCAAATAATACATTCTTGTGTCCTGATGTTTTTCCATATTATTATATGGGAAGGTATGTTATCTTTAGGAAATACATAGGCATAAACTCATCAAATAATACATTCTTGTGTCCTGATGTTTTTCCATATTATTATATGGGAAGGTATGTTATCTTTAGGAAATACATAGGCATAAACTCATCAAATAATACATTCTTGTGTCCTGATGTTTTTCCATATTATCATATGGGAAGGTATCAGCTTCGTTTGTTGCAGGAAACAGAGGACTTGGAAGAAGTACCTAAAGCCAAATCCCATCCCATAACTATACAAACTTACTTTCTTCTCTCTCATCCCCACCCTGCAATCATGTATTTCCTGGAATTCAAGTCCATATTTGCATTCTTCTGGTCTCTCTGTTCTTTTTTTTTGGAATCATATTTCTGAATTTTTGTAGAGAAAAGAACTGCTGAGAAAAGAGAACAAGCCAACTGACCAAAACTACTATTTGCTGCCCTTGCAGTTGCTTCAACAGCCTTCAAAGTACTGAAAAATTCGTGTTTGAGAAGTGTTACGCTACCAGGTTTTATCAGCCATGCAGGGTTCCCTGGCTGAGTTGGGAAACTACATACTCTTCTTTACTTCATCTTCTTAAAAGAAAAGTAGCTCTTCCTTGGCACCATATTCAAACTGCCCAAACTGATTTGAGAACGGTGAACTAATGAAATGCTTAAACCTTATTAGGTGCTGCACAACCTGGCTTCACTTCCCATTCAATGTTTGCAGCTGAATGCTGAGTGTAGTCTTTCAGCTTCCAATTCTATTTGTATTTTTTTTTTTTATTCCTTCCATATGTAAATAGCAATTGTATGGGTTCCATTCTCTTGTTTTCCCTTTTCAGTTTGCTGATTGTAGAACCCTTTTAAGGGGCAGTTGATGGAAAAAGGTCTCCTAGGGAGCAATCCAGCAAAATGACTTGGTTATTTGATATGATCAAAGACCACTGAAATATGACTGAAGCACATTTTGCAAGACAAAAGTGATACTGGGGTCAGTGGAAGAATTTTGAAGAACTGACAGTGCTAAATTTGTCTCCTTTGGAAATTACAGGTCCACAATTAGTTACTTAAATTAGTAACAAAACACAGTCTTGGATTAATTTATTGGACTGAGTTCTGATATAGTGGCATATGCAAGGTTGCATCTAGTTGACTAGGGAGACTTGTGTTAGGTTAGTGGTCCTCTTGTTCCTACTTCATCACTTCTCGGGTTAACTGTGGCAATTCAATCTATGTGGCATGAAGTTGCCACTATTAAAGAAATATCAGTTCTGTCATAAAACTGTCCTGCTGTGGCACACTGGGTATCTATAGAGAAATGATAATTAAGCTTCATCTACATGAAGACTAGTCTGAGAACATCTCTTTCAGAAACCACTTGAGAACTCTTCACCACGTGGTCCAACATTCCAGATTTATTGACCTTTGTTTCTTAAAAAGAAACATAGCAAAGTGTGTGTTTGAGATTATGCACGTGTGCACACCCATTGGATTTTTTTTTTATTTAAGAAAGGAAACCTTGCAGTGTCTGATCAACATACTTGATGGCATGTGCTTCTTTTGAGGGTGAAAGATGTTAGCTGTATTTGATGATGATTACTACAAGTTTAGTTTAAGAGCTTGCATAGACTAGAATCGCTGGAACTCTTCGGCCATTATACAGAGACTGGCATGTACTCAGTCTTTGTCAGGTGTAAATTCAGCATATGCAAGTGATGCAGTTACTAACCTGCGTGCCTGCTGCTAGATGTTTTTCACTTACCTGATGTTTGCCTGGAGTCTAAAATCTGTATGTGCTTCTGTTTTCAAATATTCTAGCCTATGATGTAACCTAGAAGTCACCATTCACACCTAAATCATACCTGATTTCATCTGCTCGGTAGCTGTGTTTTCATGCTCAGAATCTCCCGCTGTCCTCATTTCCATCAAAGCAGGCGATTAAGTGGGAAACCTAAGCCTCTGGTGTCTGCTTATTTTTACTAAAGGAACCTCTGCCATTTTATAGAAACTTTCATTTTTTGACTTGAGTACAGTTTTATTTCTCTTACTCATAAGACTTATGTGTGTTTCTAAAATGGTGTATGTAGAATCGGAAAACAAGATGAGAAGGGACATCAAGAGGTGATCTGCGTTATACACCAGCTGAAGGACAGGCTTATCTATCTACGTCTTTGTTAAACTTGATACATACCAATATTTTCTCTTAAAACCTCTATGATTAAGATTCTAAAATATCCCTGGTCAACACCACTTGTAATACTTAACTATCCTTACTACTGAAAAGGGTTTGATAAGGCAGAGTATTTTCTTTTGATATTTTTAGTACCTAACATGAATTTCCCTTAAGCTTATTAGTTGTCCTATCCACTGTGGACATGAAAATTGCTCTCATTTTATGCAGCAGTCTTTTGCACATTTGATGAGTACAAAAGGCTCCACCACATCTCTCTCCTATTTTTTTTTCCTTTTTCAGATAAATTAGTTAAATCTAATTCCTTTTTTTGTGTGTGTGTGTGTTAAAGTGCTAGAAACCATGATCACCACTCCTGATTTTCTTTTTTTTCCCTCCATTTTTCTCAGAACTTTCAAAAAAGAGTACTGCTGGGTTTCTTTTGCAAAGTTGCTTTATAATACTGTTTACACAGAGAGGATCAGATATCACAGTCAACTTGTCTAATAATGCCTCTGGAGCCTGTGGGACTCTTTATGCCTCTGCTGAACTTTGTTCCAGTCTCAAAACAAGCTGTGCAGTGACACCATCTGGTTTATTTTTGCCTATATAATTCTTCCTCATTTAAATTGCTGTTTCAACCTAATTCAGTTTAATCTGCTTTATAAAAACCCTCTCCTTTTCTTGTAATAGCTTTGTTTGTGTCCTCATTTGGTGCTGCCCACACAGGACTGTTTTCAGAAACAGAACTGACATTTCTCCCACAAGAAAAGTTTGTGGGGAGGGGACAATATACGTTATCAGGCTCACTAATTTTTAAAATGCAGACAAGTTTTTCGGTATAGAAGACCTTCAGTTCTGAAATAGCTGCAAACTTTGAAGCTAAACATGAGTTGAAAGCAGTCTTTCTGAGTTTAACATAATTAATCAGATAGTTTAAGAGAATATTTCTGCTGCTTAAGTTTGAAATTATGAATAAAAGAACCACGACAAGGATTTTTTTTCCTTTTTGTTATGATTCACTTAGAGATTCTCCATGATCATGGTTTGTTTAGAAAAGCCTTGAAAAGAACTCATTAATGTAATAAATATAAAGGAAAAATCAGAGACAGGGTAGCGCTCTTCTCCTTTTTGGTGTTCCAGCATGAGCAACTGGAAATGGGTAAGCTCTTACTGAACTAGGAATTAGTAAGCTTTAATTGCTTGTATTGTCTATGACTACCATGAAATACTACACTCCTGAAATACAGCCATGAAAATCCGATAACTTATTTCTTTTTTCTCTGTAAACAAACACCTGTAGTATTTTCCTACCGAAGGTCATCATTTTCATATTGACAGTCTTTCTGATAATAGAACATGAATTTGACCTATCTTTGCAGCATTTGATTATACAGTCTATGATTGGATGAGAAGAAAAATCAGTTACCTCAGTCAAAACTGGTGAAGATTAATGAAAGGGAGAAAGATCAGGTTATTGTTTTTTTTTTCTTGAAGAGAAAACTTTGGTCATTCTCTGCTTTCTGTTGCAATACAGAGTCTCAGGAAGGATAGAGAGAGGAAAATCGGTACGGTTCGTGCAGTTGGTAGGATAACTTGGCCTACATGCCAGTAAGACTACTCAATTTGAAAAGTCAGAAGACATGTCTGTTGCTAGTATTCACAATTATAGCAACTGAAATATTGTGTGACTTTGAAAATTATAAACTAATTCTTGAAGATAAACCAGAATTTAGCTGGGAATAGGAATGATTTACATAGTTACTACTTTAGTTTGATACCTGCTTGTATAGCTTTTAGTGAGCAGTACTTGTAAGGGTACCAGAATGGATTTGGTTTTTACATAGCAGTTGGGAGATGGTGGTGAGATTTACTCATTGAGCTTGAACGATCTGACTCATACTCCTCAAAGGCTGTTGTCTTATGCAAGCAGCTTCTTTCTTAAGGTCTTCCATGAAACTCAATTTTACCTTTTTTTTTTTTTCTTTGTCAGTAACGCAGATTAAGAAGTTGACAGGAACGGTAGTTATATATAGTTTTACAAGCAAGAACTTAGAGTTAGGCAAACTGACTTCAAGGAGGAAGTCAGGATTTAAAAAAAAAAAATTAAAAGAAAACCTCAAACCATGACTAGGAGATGAAAAACATTTAATTGTTACTGCATTTGTGAAAATGGTAGCAATTTTTGTTATATGTAATATTTTTTCTCAATGTGACTGTAGTTGAATGTGATTCACGGAAGTGAGCTGTGGTATGGGGTTTTTTTCCCTTCTCCCTGCTAGTGAGCAGGAAAGAATGAAAGTGCAGGGAGTTTATTATTGTATTTAAGTATGGTCTCTTTGAACAACCTGCCTGCCACATTTGTTAGGAATCTTATTTAGATGGCACTGTTCGTTACCTTTGTTAATAAAATATTGTCAAATAATAGCTTGAAATCTGTAGGTAAAGTTGCACTGATAGCTGAGCTGATTTAACAGCTTGACATCGCTAAAAAAAAATTTTCCTCTTTTCTACCTGTGTGCCTTCCACCTCCCCATGTATAAGCTCCATTCAGAACACTCTAAGATGCTGTAACTCACTGAACTATGAGAATACTAGACCCCAAAAAAGTTCTTTGCCAGGTCATGGAGCTGCATCAGCTTAGCTATAAGGTCCAAAGAGCACCAAACATGGCTTAATACTGGGCAGGATCATAGAACTGAAAATTGGTGCATGGGAAGGAAGGAGGGGTTTAGCTTCTAAACAGGATCTGATTCTTCATCTTTTGGTGGAGCTGAGCTATTAAATTGGCTCAACTCTATGTAATGCTACTGTTCGAGAAGTTGAATTGTACGTGTTTTTCAGGAGAAAATTGGTGCCCAGAAATTGTGGTAATTCTTCTGACTGTCATGTGTCCCCCTGTCACCCCAGTCAAGACTAAATCTATCCTCTTAAGACTACAAGTATTTTCTTGTGATCCATTTATGTTATTTTATTTTTTTTTAATAGAAAGTCTTGTCTTTTTTGTTTGTTTTAATTGCAGATGTGGTAGCTACCAGAACCCGGAAGATGACCTCACCAAAACCCAAGAAAGTCACAGCAACCAGAAAGAGAGTCCAGAAGTAAATAGTAGATGGAGCAAACTAAGTTGCTCTTTGCCTTATCTCTGGGTTTTTTTCAGTTACTGTAGCACTGGAATCTTTTTCTTTCCTTTCTTAAATGATGAATCCTGTAAAAACACAGACTGCTGTTTGTACCTGTTTTTGAAGAATAAATGTTTTATTAAAATATTTGCGTAATTTATGTATACTTAAATACTAATGCAAAATTTTGCCAATTTTGAAGTGAGGATGCATTTTTATTCTTTATGTACACAAATTCATATCTTTAAGGTGAACTGAAAGAAAGTGCTTTTTTCTGCATTAAAATGTAGAAATAAAGCCTTATTTAGTTTTGTTACGGGTATTTTATAAGGAACAGCAGTGTTGCATCTGACTTCTAATTTTGACTAAAGCCTTATTGGAGGTCACTTAGATGTACACTGAGATGAAGTCCAAAATGGTAGAGACATCTTTTAAATATTTCTCAAGTGTTTGAATTAAAAAAAGAGAACATAAGACAAAAATCACATCCTTCCATTCTTGTTTGTTATATAATGTGTTTAAACAATTCTTTGGAGGACAGGTAGCAAATTTTGGGTTGGGCTGGTTTGGTTTTCTTTTGCATAGTATTTGTGTTTCTATTGTTTTTCCGATTATTCAGAGATTCTCTCAAAACAAGGAGACCAGAATTTCAGACATAGGGCCCAGGGCAAAGAAAAGAACCAACCAAACCCCAATGCCAATTCTCACACCCCCCTTCAGTATTTCTTTTTATGTTAGTGAAAAGAGTACAAAAGTTATAGTTTTGAAGAATAACTTTGTGAAGTATCTAGTTCCAGTGAAAGCTTGACTCATGTGTTTCTCATAACAAAATAATGGTTTACCTTTTTTTAGTAGTTGAGAAGCATGTAACCTTTCTTAAAAGTACTTCCTTGCTTGGCTTTGAGTCATCTTGTCAGAGTTGCAAGTCAAAAAATGCAGTGTTTAATTTACCACTACTTTTCACTTGGATACTGCAAAATTACATCTAATTTGGACATGAACATTATTCTTATCAAGGAGACTGCTTTATGAAGTTTGGCAAACCAAAAGGTATTGTTATGAGCCAATGGGTGGTGTATTTTTGTGGATGTCCAGTGCTCTGCTTGCTTGATTGTGTAATGTCTGAGTAGCTACTCACTGAAATAAGTTGTAGCATAAAACGTTGAATGAATGATGAGGTTATGTTTTGAAAACAAGGGAATCCATTGTTTTGAAATAAAACTGGAATAACATATTTAAAAGGTCTAGTGCCTTCTCATTTCTGTTCTGACTGCTATACAGACTCATTTTCCTGGTTATTAGCAAAGTGTGGCTGATGACTTTAAGCATAGCATTTTCTTTGTTTCAGATGTAAAAATAGGACTGCTGAAGTCTCTCTCATATTTAAAACTCCTCAAATCCAACTATCATTTTAATGACTTCATTTAATTGTTTTGTTCAAAAAGTATGTTACCCTATTCTGAAGAACTGTTGTTGGGAAAGCATATTGTATTCTCCTGCTTGTCTTGCATACTCAAAGTCATTCTTTTGTACTTCAGTTGTTTGACATTTTTCTTTTTTTAGTAACTTATTTACTGGTAAACTTCCTTTCTTTACTTTCCAAGTTTTCAAGGAGTGTGTTTTCTTTTGATGCTTCCAAAGCCAAATGCAACAAAACCAGTCGTTTCCATATATTTGAAAAGAATGGTTTGAGGTGCAGATTTCATAAGCCACCCCTACCTCTTCCCACCCCCAAAATGTCCTGGCAGAAGTTTGTACTGGTGGCAAATGTTCTGGGCAAAAAAAGAAAAAGGCACTTTCCATTCTAGGTGAATGTTGTTTCAGGGCTTGTCTCTGCTCACAAGAGACTGCAAAACTACTGTCTTCGCAGGGAAGAATGTCTCTGGCTCACTGTAAACTTCAATGATGCTTAAAGTGTAGGGTAGTCAGGATGAGCCAAGTGGAAGGCTGTGATAATACCTGCAGTACTACTGTATGCATTGCATACAGTATGTGCTTGCACACATGTGTTTTCGCTGTTGTGCAAAACAGTGATGGGGAAATACACCACTTTATAAGAGGCAGAGGGTGTAGTAGGTTTTTGTTGACATCCCCATTTGAAAGTAAAGCCTCTAACACAAAAGAAGCAAGCTGCCTTTAGACTGCATTTACTGCTCTTGATGACTCCAGTTGTGTGTAAATATTAGAAAACAGCAGGGTCCTGCATTCCAAGAATCACTTGAGCAGTGCCATGAAGACAAGTGTCCTTACTGGTATTGTAGTCATACTCCCAAGCTCTCCTGCTGTTTCTAATCTGTGCGCACAGCCGTGAAAAAACTGGACTGACATTTACAGGCACAGCAGGGAGACACTTGAGTAGGGAATGTTAAAGACTCCGCTACCTATGTTTCAAAGTGGCCACCATACATGATAAATCTTCACAGGAGAACTAGTCGGCACTTCAGCTGATGGTGTAATGAGGATATTGATAATGAAGCACAGAATGCTTCTTTTAGTGCTTGAACATTTTGCAGACAGATTGTTTATATTTTTTCCCCTAATCTAAAATATCTGGAGAGAGAATCAAATTCAGGATGGGTATAAGATATTTTTTAGATGGTGCTGATTTGATAATTTTTACAGGAATATTTCCCAATAAGTTAATTTAAAGTAATAACATAATTCCCGATGCGTGTTGCAGCTAGCATTAAGAAGGGGGTCAGTCGCTTTCCTGAGTAGTTTGACAGACTTTACTCACTGTTTTGTCCCAGTGAGCTGCCAGATTTGGGATGCCATAATACCAGTAATGCAATTAGGTTTTCTGCACGTTGTCTGGTTGACTTCTCAGTTAAGAGTTTCTTTCCCTTTGGGAATAAGACTAGACAGACTGTCATTTGCTATTACTAATTCTGCTTAGCATTATCACTGGAGCTTTTTTGTAATTAGCTATCTTACTTGGCTCTTAAATTTTAATAGCCAATTGAAGCTACATTTTAGCCAAGTTCCATATCTAAATTGCATTCAGTCCATTAACAAAGTTGGTTAAAAGGCTATTAAAACAAAAGCCAATATATGGTGGTTAGCACTTACATGTTTGCAGCAGTAGCAGTACCAGCCTCCAATGAATATTCTCAAGAAATGGAACTTCCTTCTAGCAAAGGAAGTGCACAAAGAATGACCAAAGTTTGTTTTGGGAACAAAGGCTGATTTTGCAGAATACTTGTAGAAAAAAAAAGAAATTGGAGTGTGTCTTTTTCTGGAAGAAGGTGGGAGAGATGGGGGGAGATGCAGAAAGGGGCAATTAATGGTTCTGCTCTGATTTGACAGGTTCTGGAAAAGCCAAATAAACGAAGTGATGTTTTTCTCCATTTCAGCTGATCAAAATTATTAGCAAAACCATCTGAAGCACCTTCTGGTGGAATTGTCATCTTGCTGAGTTTAGTTTGTAAAACATCCTGCCAGACATTAAAAAAACTGTAAGCATGCCAGCACATAGGCTCAGAGCACCGCTTCTCTAATTGATAGACCCTATAATTTTCTTTTTTACTGAAGACCATGGCTGGATACCTCAGCCTCCCGAGTAATTTAACGTAGCATCAGTCTGAATTTTTTATCCCTAGTAGCACTTGTTTAAATTAGATTTTTCTCCTCTTTTCTTTCTTAAGGTGTAGACAGGAGATTAACAGCCTTTGGATCATCCTGTGACAAATAATGGCTTTCTCAGGCTTTTCTGCTTTAAAAAAAAGAAATCTTTACTGTTGTGAAGACATCAGATATAATACTGCTACAGTTTTAATAGAGAGTCTACCAGTTGCTGATGAGTTGTTTCAAGGATGGTTTGCAGTGCCCTGTATGGGTGGTGATAGGTAAGTATCAGTAGCTTCATTGTAGGAGGTGTGAGGCAAACCCCAGATTATGTCTGGATAACTAGTATATATATATGCCTTTACCAGCATATATAATGGGATATCTAAATTAGAGTTTCCATAGTGCACCAGTTCCATTGTTAAACCAGACGTAGAGCTGGTGCCCATTGAACATGAGTCAGATCCCATTGCTTGTAGCTGCACTGCAACATCAAACTGATTGGAAAAGCTCTGTGGCAGTAAGTGCCATTCCTTCACCTCTCATACTGTTTTGGGGTGCTGGGCTCTTTGCAGTGATGCAATACTCAACGGGAGAAGGAATCGGTTTTATCTGTGTGAGGATTGATTTTCACGATGTCCATTCTCATAGGCAGGGAGAAAGCAGGTGTGGTGGGATCAACTTTGGAAATTCCTAGTCTTAGGATCTCATGCATAGCTTTATGCAACTGCACGCTAACTCACGTGCATTTTGGTTTTCTCCCCTGATATTTTCAAGGTTCAGCAGCTGAAGATTTAGAAAGGTGATTCCATGAATTATTTGCTTCATTTTAGGCCTTCTTTATCTCTCTGGATGATAACTCTATAGCAACAGTTTGTGTTTTTGTGTTGTTTTTTTTTTTTTTTCTCCTTTTCTCCTGAAGGGATATACAGAAAGGGAAATATACTGTTTCTGTGAACTGAGTTTTGCCTGGGTGCTAAGTAATCCAGACAGCTTAGAAAAATGCAGCAGCTCTAATGGGATGCTACAGACTAGTTTTCTCTACACTGACTTGCCATGTTTTTAAACATGAAGTCACCAGCCGTATTGCACTTGTACTTCTTTCTAGTTGTCTGTGTTTCATCTTACCCCAACCAAAAGCTGTCTTCTTTCAGACTAGAGCATATCCTGCCCATGTAGGCTTCCATGTCAGATTTGAATGCCCTTGCATTTAGGTCTACTGCATACAAATACCCGAAGTATTTTCAAATGCACCTCAAGTTCCACAACTGCCTAAGCTGCTGACAAGTGAATCCTGACAGCTTTTTCTTCACCATTGTGAATGCTGTTACAAGCCACAACTGAGGTTTTGCATTTTCCCAGGGATACCCCAAAGGATGAAAGAGTTGTGGAGTAATTGTCATTTGATGGGAGAAAGATTGCCTCCTGTATTTCTACTTCTTGTCTTGGAAGGTCAGCTTTCCAACCCTGCAAACCTTAGCTGCTGTGATGGGTTTTCATAAGTATACTCAGAAGAAAAGTGATGAGAACACAATGAGACAGCTATGAAGTACAGTAGAAGTGAAAAGAAAATACACGTTTTTATGAACTTTCCTGAACTAATTCCTTTTGCCAGACCACTCCAGAAAGGAAGAAGCTGGCACAGTGGTAATCTGCATCTGCAGCTTCTGAGAGAAGAAAAATGCTTCCTTGGCAAATGGAGCAAGAAACCTAGAAAATTAAGGATTAATATGTTCATTTATACAGAAGCAGTGAGAACACAATAACATGAAATACAACCAAGGAGGATGCATTTAGAAGACAAAAGAGCCCTGGAAGGGAAGGTACTTAGCTTTGTTCAGAATGCAAACTATAACATGCAGTTCTGGGAATTGGTGAATCGCACAGCTGAATGTTAAAAGAAATTACTTCGTACCACAAGAAATACATGATCTGTGCCTTGAAAACCTGAAGGTACTTTCCTTTTCCTTTCTGCCAGGAGAGGAGTGGAACGCTGGATCTACTTGAAAGTAAGTAACCCTCCAGCTAATTTTGTCTATCTGCTGCTAAACCTAAACAAAAATAATTTTACTAATAAACTGAATTACTTTCTGAAAACAGATATATCTATTAAAAAAAAAAAGAAGCCTTTATTCTTACATTCTCACTAATCTGTCATTATGGACATGTTTCCTTTAGAATGGTGAGGGTGGATCTGCACTAGCAAATGTGCAATCCCTGACTCACTTCTAATAATGCTTGGCAATAGCCGTAGCGGAAGGTATACTGTAAACAGTACCGTATTTAGAAGACAATATGGTGCTGAAAATACCTGGACATTGTCTAACAAGTAGTTCCTTCTGTCACTGACAGAGCTGATCATCGGTAATTTATAGGCTTTGGGTTTTTTTTAATCAGTGTTGTCAAACCTGGAAGGAGGTAGAATTTAAAACTCATCTCTTATCCAGACCAGGTGTCACCTGATATACCACTTTAGAAACTCGCAACATTTTTTGCCTCTGTTATTGTCATATGTTAGCTGGTTCCATGTGTGGCAGTGAGTTACCTCACTGATTGCTTGTTTCCCTTCCACAAGTCAAAGTCCTCCTAAAAACAGTTTTGAAATTTGTCACCCATTTCTGGTATCAGTGCAGCACAAGGTTTTCTCTAAATCTGACCGAAATACTTTTTTCTCTGCATGGAAACTGTTCTGTTTTGGGGGTGAATTCCAGTTGTTTATATGGAAAGCCTGACTTTTCTAAGGTCATAGTGCCTGAAATATCATTTGAAGCCTGTAAGACCTGCAGGTATCCAGTGTCTGAAAGTCAAGAAAGATAATGATATTTTTGGCTGTTTAGCACACTGCTGAATTATCCGTTAAGAGTAGTGATAGAAGCAGAATCGCAAGAGAGGCCCTAACAAGGAATGAGTAATTCATAAGTGAAATTGCACACTGCAACACAGTAACTGTTAAGCTAACCCACAGAATTTATGCTTGAACTTGACATTCCTTGATTAACTAAGGGTACTGTGACTGAGGTAATGAGGAACTGCAGGAGTGAGAAACAAATGTATTGAATGTGTGCTTTTGCTGTTCTTCACAGTTTTTGCATGTTGGCTTTGTTTTAAGCTCTTGAAAGAGGTGGTTGTCTTCTTACCCATCTGCATAGCACCTGGTATAGTAGAATGTGAGATGCTGAGTGCCTATGGTAAAATTAATTTTCTTGTATTAGTTATTCTGCTTACTTCATGTCAATCTGCTTCTTCCTTCTGCCTTCCAAGGGAATTTTTGGGTTATTCCAACAAGTAGTTTAGCTTTATTAGACTAATTATTTACCCTCATTAGGCTAAATATTAGCCTTATTGAAATTTATGTTGCCCTGAAGAGCACTGAAAATGAGGGGAGCCATAGCAGGCCTGAGGCATTGGCAAGCATTGGAGCAGGCCAGGACACAACAAACCGTTGTGCTTATAGCTGAGGAAATGGGATTGCTGTTCTCGACAGGCCCTCTGCTTCTTGCCTAGGGTTGAAGATTCAAGGTGTGGGCCTTTCCTACAACAGTGGTTGCCTTGCTGCTTCCTTTTCATCATCTCTGCCTGGCAAAAGCAAGACAGAGCCATCCACCTTGGGTCTTTCCTTCATCTGTCTCTTTCAGTCCTATTCAATCTGATTTCTTCCCCGTTTAAGTGCAGACAACATTAATTGCTATTTGATGCACTGTTCTATTTGGAGCCGTGCTTGAAGTGTTCAAAGCGCTGGGACCAGAAGTATGAGTCCTGCATGGGTACTGGGACACTCACTAGGTCACTGTGGGTCAGCAGGGTTTCACAGCTTGCCAGGGGCTGTGATATTACAGAGAGCCTTCAAATGGACACAAATGGTGGAGAAGGGTTTGCTCTCCACTCTCCCCTAAATTCTCTCCTTTGATTCCTCTTTTCCACTGTAGCCTGTCCTCAGATCTTTACAGGATCTACAGACATTGTTCTTCCCCTTCCATCCATTTTCCCTCTACTTCTCTGCTACAGACACATCTGACTACTCATCAGAGAAGCCTACAGTTCACTGTGTTTCCACATTATGGTTTTGCCTTCGACAATCCTATCAGTTTTTCTGAAGGAACATCAAACTGGGAATGAAAAATTGTACCGAAGAAGTGATTTTTTTTTTTTTTTTTTTTTTTTTTTTTCTGGAAAACAGTTTTATCCAGATGTATGGTGTTCAACCATCAGCATATTCCTTTACTTTGTAGCCATGATAGTTTTCTGTGTATAGGTATTGTCTTGGTATGGTTTTTCAGGAGTGTTTGAGTTTCTTAATGTATTAATGGTCCCTAAGGGAGAGACAGCATAGATTATAAGCCCCTAATTATTTTATGAGATAAGATTTTTGTATATCATATCACATTCCATTTGGAGCTTGTTTTTACTGTGGAAACCTGCCTGAATGCATGGATAGCCCATGTAGGTCAGCAGCAAGCAATGGATAGTGTCCAACTTCTTGAAACTGCAAGATTTATTTCTAGCTGCAAGACTTCTTTAGAGAAGTGCCAGGGGATGTTATGTGCCCAACAGTTGATCAGTCTAGTGGGAGCATCAGCCAAACAGGGATCTGAATTTCTCACAGCAAAGGGACTTGCATCATTTTCTGTCTTCAGAATGACTGCCTGTTCATAAAGTGGAGCTTTAACTGAGAAACAACATTCATTAAATAGATGGTTCATAAAGAAGAAAATGAATGTCTACAAAGATATTTCCATTCTATTGTTGCCTTTGTCACAACCTGAAGAAGATATCTTTGTCTGAACTGGTAAATTTCAAACTCTGCCCTAATAGGTGCATTCCAGTTATGGGCAAGAACACACCTGCTGTTGTATCACAAGTGATGACATGTTTCTACTATATGATCTGCTGGCAAGTTATTTAAGCCATCAGCCCACAAAAGACTATCAGACTTGTGTACCTACATACCTTATAGCAGAATTTACGGTCATTGCCAGATACTTATGTTTGTACCAGCTATGGTGCAGATGTGATCTGTTCTTCCCCAGTTCCTGGTGACATCCCAGTGTCTGAAGAAGACATTGATCAAGAGAAAGGGTAGGGAACATCTGGTGGGTGGATGGCAAAGAGGGTTTTCAGGATATCTGCTCTATAGACACTTGTCTCCTGGAAGTACAACTCCCAACAATTCCATGTACACTTGCTAATCATCACCTCTGCCTTTGATACTAGTCTACTACCGAATTTACTGTCACAAGCACTGTCATAGCATGCACCAGAAAGTTTTTCAATCTTGTCATAAGTTCTTCCAGGTCTTATTACAGGATCTGGATTTCTTGCTTCTTGTTTCTCTGGAGTAACTAATGAGACATACATGATCACTGCCAAATTTTCTGCATTAGGTTTTAGTGGTAGATTAATCCTGATAATTAATGAAGCACTATCAAATGTAGTAAGGGAGACTTTTCTAACCTTTCCAACAGGAAGGTTGGAAAGAATTAGTGAATTTCTGAGTGGAACACTTCCCTCCTCTCCAGAAGTCTGTTGTTTTTTTGTTTTTTTTTTTTTTTCTTTTTTTTTTCTTTGGGGAGTATCAGCCCAGTCTAAGCACTGAAACAAGGTGGGGGAATAAAATTTCAATATATCTTTGATCATTCAGACTCTGCAGAAACTCTGGGCAAATCATTGCCGCTTCTTTCTGTTTTCAGAACAAAGTTTTTGAGATCAGTCAAGTTCAGCAATTACTATTTTGGAAATTTAAACAGATCACTAAAATACATTCAACTTTTTGCTTCCTCCTCCTCAAAGTATTTGATGACCATTTGATGGTTGGAGGACATCACAGTCAGAAACCCTTTACCTCTTGCTGTTGTATCCTTTGCAAAAAAGAAGCTGAGTTCAAGACCTGCCCCAGAATTCATGCCTACTTTCTACCTCCTTTTGAGAGGTTGAGGGGTGTTAAGAGTTGTACATAGCTTACAGAGGGCATACGCATAAGTGATACCAAATGGAATTGAACTATTTCTGAAATGTCTAAGAGTACTTCTGATGCGGAGCACAGTTCTTTTAAGAATTAGGGCACGCTATTCCTCTACAGTTCTTTGCTGTGGCAAAAAGGGACAAGTCAGTGGATTAATTATGTAAAACTTGTATTTAGTTTTGCTTCACATTAATGATGAGGATAGCATGCGTAGAAATTTATTTTTACATTCAGGATTTCTTATGGTTGGCCTGTTTTACCAAAGTTAAGATTAAGTCCATCTGACTTTGTGTCCTTATCAACAATCCTGACATTTTATTGTTGAGATATAAATATGAAAGGGAAGACTCTACAAGCTCAAACTCAGAAAAAGAGCTTTTTATTAAGGCTTCCCCCCCCTCCACCCTTAAGCTGTTCTGTCCTCCCTACCCTACAAAACATAAGCAAGCACTAGAAGAGAAGAGTTAATCAACAGCAAACCAAATGATATAAAGAGAGACATTATTTTTCACCCGTCCTTTTTAGAAGGGTAATTGAAAGAGACAGAAGTCAACTAAATTTAGTACACTAAAACAATGTACAGTACTGTGAGTTCCTCAACCTAATGGATCAAATATAGTTCTTTAAATCCTTCCCAGTGCAAATCCAAGGAGAGAGAATGAAAAGAGGCTTTATTTTCAGAGTTGTTATTCAGTTAACTGTAAAATAATTTCCAAAGATAAAAAGATGTCCTTAATGCTTTACACAGTGTGGATTCAGGTTGCAATTTTTTTTGTTCTGCAAAAAGTTTTCATCACCAGAATCTCTTTCCTTCCTTGTTCAGGCATTTAAAACACACATTCAGACCTGTCAAGTCTTATACTTGGAGAATGAGACTCAGTCGGTTGATTCCTGTCTTGCACGTTTCTAAAGATAGGCTGGATATCAGTCAGAGAGTAGATTCACATTACAGCTAATCGGTACATGCGGTCAGTAGCACAGTCCTGTTTCCTTTTGCTGCCCCCTTTGCTGTGCCAGTATTGTTGCTCATTCAAGCCTGTGGTGAGCTAGCTAAACCTGCTGAGTGTACAACCCTTTTGCTAAAACAGGGGTTGGGGTTTTTTGTTTGTTTTCAGAAGGAAATATTAAAGCCCCTTTTTATCTAAGAAATAATTCTTTTTCCCTGGCCCATCATATTTTAATGTCATCTGTTACTGGGCTGGATGTCAATTGTTCAGGCACTGGCCAGAAGTAGTTGTTGGGCAGGTCTGAATACCTATCCTGTCCTAAGAGTCCTACACTCCTTTCTCAGAAATTCCCTTCTTCCTTCAAACAGTGGAGAATTAGCTAAGTATCTGATCAAGCTGCATCATTGTGCCTCATCACTGATGCTTTCCTATTGGGAAATACATATAAGTTGCAGGTGAAAGTCAATTACAGAAAGAAAACTTCATGCAGGCCAAAAGAAGAAATGAAGAACCTACAATTACCTCCATTTTCTGGCATTGCTTCTATTAGTGGAGCCTTAGCATCCTCAAGCGTTTTCACTCTCATCCTGGCACTTGTGCCACATTTTGCTGCTTTTCTTGTCACCAATTAGGCAGGTTATAGGGTTAAATCTAGAATGTCCAGGTCAAGCTATTAACTTTGTAATCAGAAGAAGTGTTGGGTTGGAATACGAAGAACTGATTTAGAATAATTTCCAGGGCACTTGCTAGCCCTATGACCCCAAAAGACATGCAGTGGAAGCTGAATGATTGGAAGGGACAAGTTGGAACCAGTTTTCTCCTAGGCCAACCTGTATGGGTTCTTGTATTATAATACAGCTAAGCTTATACAATAGGTGGATTTGATTTTTCATTAATTTGATTACCAGTAAGTCTATGACGTGCTCATGACATTATCTTTTACTGTGATGATGAAAGGAAACAAAATACACATCCTTTCATGCAAAAGCAGTGATCCCCAGGAAAGTCTTTTTGTGTTGGAAGGATAATGAGAACCTTAAAAATTTTAGGCCTTCACCTGAAATGTGCAAGTCTGAAGCTTTGTGTATTGTGACGGGAAGGCATTCTTCCCACAAGTATACTACCTGTTTGAGAAAAAGAGAAATTACAGAGAATGTGGAGTGTAAAATCAGTCTTGAAGTTTTAAATAGTATTGACTAGGGACTCTAAAGATTTCCATGGGCTGCTTGATAAAGTAGAAAGAGACAATAGAGAATTTTCTACATGCTGGCTTTGCAGAAACATGTTCTATATTTGATTGTTTTATTGAGTGCAGCAACAGAGTATACAAAACATTTGGGATCAATAATGATTTCGTACATCTTTCTTCCAAAGGTCCCAAGCTGTTCCACAAACATTGAGCCTTACAGCCTCAGTAGGAGGAGCTCATATCTAGGAACTAGGTACCCTCTTCCTTTTAAAGGCAGGGAAACAGGGAACCAGAAACATTGTTCATCTTGCTCAGCATCACATGCTAAGTCAGGTGCTAAATTGCATATAAAATCCCCAGCCAGCACATGTCACTTCATCTCCTGGTCCTACATAAAAGTCCTGAAAAGCATTTGTTCTTGATTCGCTGTCCAGCTAAATTATTTAGGTACGATGCTGTCCTATGGAGGCCTTGTGGAGCAAATCAGCCTCAGTCAATTCAGTCAAATCTAAGGAGCTATCTATAGCAGAAGTTATACAGGTTCTTCTCTAAAGTCCTTTATCTGCCACAAGTGAAGAGTAGAGTGGGTATGACCTGGATTATTTCTCTTGGTCAGTTGCTTTTCAATACCAGGGGTTGCACTGAACTCATCATCTGGCCTCTCCTGGGCTGGGAATTACATTAATCACTTTAAGATGGCAAATGTATGTGCTGCACCAACCAAGCATTCATGTGATTGCCCATTTCCCAAAGCCCTTCAACAGTTAAAATATAATTACCTGGGCAGACGTGAGATGATTGACTGACTAGATTGTGTCATCACCTTAATTATAATGCTAGGACTCCGCTGATGTTATGGAGGGCAGAAGTTAGCACATTTCTGCCTCTTTATTTGAGGGAAACTTCCTAATGGTTACAGCAGGGTGCTAGGAGTCAGCATGCCGCTGGGTTCAATGTCTGTCTCTGTTGCTGAAACTGGATTCTTTTTGGAGCCTTTCTTACCTCTCTTTAAGAAATGGGGAAAATTCATAGCCTGCTTCCGAGAAGTTCTTTGCACTTTATAGACAAAGAACCCGATTGAAAAGCAAATTCCAATTGCTTAATTATTTGCAACAATTAGTGCAATCTCTCCCATTATGTTCCTGAAACCTTCCACGTCGTACAAGTAGGGACGTAACCTGGTATGTACTTTCTTTGCATTTTGAGGATCTGGTCTTTTCAAAGTGATAGCTATTATTTTATAGGAAGCTGCTAGCACATCATTAGTAAAAGACCTGGTACATTTACCTTTTGAAATAATTATTTACAATTTGTCAGTTTTTCTAGTAATTGATGGCAATTAGTTCATCAGTTTGTGGGAAGATTTCTAAATATATATCCATAGAGGGTGTTTTTTCAAAAAGGGAAGGAACAAAGCTCAGTATAATGTATAAAAGCAGTAAAAGTCTTCCATTTTTTATACAAGTTTGGTTTAAATTGAAGGTGTTTTGTAGTGCTAGTAAGAACAGCTGTGCTTCGCTTTCTGAGGATAGTGAGGGGAGACAAAACTGGTGTCTACATCTTCTGAAATTTCAAGGGGGAAATTAGATTGTCAGGAAATGGTTTGAAACAGATACGCAGGTATTGTAAGGAATGCAAACTACAGTGTCCATCATTCCTAGATCCATCAGTGCTGAATACAGCCTCTCTGAGTAGACATCCCATGCTCTTTTTTATTAAGTGTAATTAGCTCATTACAGAAATGTGTTCTGTCTTTATCTCCTCAGTGCTTGCTATAGCAGCACGGAAAGAAGTTGACCTTTCATGTTACCGTGTGTTTTAATAGCTTTATATGCAAAATCTCCACTGCTTGTTGGATTGCCTGCTTGAAGGCAGCTACGGCCTGCCGTCAAAAGCTATTTATTAGGTTTCAAGAGCATGTCATAGTGGGGTGGTAAAACCAGAAGAGCCATAATATTACTGTATGTGGTAGCCCATACAGGGGCTAGTGTACAATCATGCAAGGTAGGGTTTTTTCAGAAATGGACTTCAAAGATCCAATTGCCAGGTACTCACAGAGTGGCGTGTATCACTGTGCAGGGCTTTGCTCCAGGACAGAGCAAGGGTGGGGGCAGGAGAACTCACTGAGGAGGAACCCAGGGAAGTTTGGAGGTGTGATGTGGGACCAAAGCCTGAGACTAAAGATAAATTCTGCATCCAAGACTAGATGGGCACTTGCTGATGCTCCCTTCTCCCACTCCCCAGCGGGGTCTGCCGTGATTCAGGCACAGCAAGGCCAGGGTTAAGTCATGCAAAGGGCCCTCTCGCCTGGAAAAGAAAGGCTGTGGCCATGGAACATGAGGCATGCTGGAGGCTGGAGGGTGGGCCAGGCCTGTAGCGCAGGCTTGTCGCCGTCTGCAAAGCAGTGTGGGCTGCAGAGGGGCCAGGGGGTTGTGAGGCCTGGGGTGGTACTGGGAGATGACAACCTGTGTGTCCATTCGGAGAGCTGTGGGGCTCTGCAGGTCCCTGGGGGGAGTGTACTGCCTGGGATCTGGCGATTTAAGTGATTACAGTGAGGCTCAGTCATGAATTTGTTGTTGTAGGAAAACTTTGGTTTTTACACACAGAAGAAATCCTCTTCACTTGGGTTACAGCTTCTACTTAGCTCCACATGCAAGTCCATAAAGGTGCTTGAAACTTCCCAGTATTTTGATACTCAGCTCAGGCCCCATAAACACACACTAGACCTACATCACAGCTCTGGCTGAGAGGCTGCCAAAGCTTTTAAAACTTTATAAAGTTATAAACATATATAAACTATATATGTACACTGGAAATAATCCAGATGCAAGAAGCATCTGAAAAGGCACATGGTAAACACCAAGTCAGTTACTTTTTTATTACATAAAAGCTATGTGTTTGCCTCACAACTGCAGAGCTCTGAGCACAGTGAATTTGGAAAGCAGGCTGGCGTGGCTTAGGGCAGACCTATTTCTGTGCTGGAGAAGTGATTTCACAGGTATTTGGGGGATCTGAGGGAGAGGTAGAAGAGTATTCCCTGTTAGCTAGAAGTGGCTCCATGTATCTGAGCGCATTATGGAACCCACTTCACTAAGTGCATAAAATATGCAATTATCATCCATGGCACCAACTGGATCTGAACAATCTATGGATTGCCATTTTCTCCTGCTATGCTAAATCTCTTCAACTGATAATTTCTTTTCCCTTATACAATTACATTCTGCAGCTGCTTGTAAACCCATGAGGTGTACCCAGTTCAAGCCTCCTTCTCCACAAAGAGCATTCACAGAATTGTAGTTGTGGGCCTTTGTCCACATAAAGTCATTTCAGATGTGGGTGCCTCTGTTGTTGTTGAACTACTTGCTGTCCTTTCAGTCTTCCGTGCCGCTTTTCAGACAAGTGGTGTGTTTATTTAATAAAGCTTCACACATATTCAAGACTTAAAGCCAGGTCCCACCAATAAACAACAGGCTTTAACCGACCAGAGTAGAGACTTGAGGTGTAGTGGAAAGATGTTTGAGTAAGCTGAGAAGACCCCAAAGGGGGCCATCAGGGCTGAGTGGTTGTACTGAATGGAGTCCACATAAAGCTGTAGAGACGTGCCATGAGCAGGGTCTGCAAAGACAACTACACAGCCGCTTGCAGCCACTTCATGGCAACAAAGAGGAGGATCTTTGCTAGTAAGTAGGTAAGAAAGGAGCTAGAAACTGTTTTCAAAAGAAAAATAATCTTTAAGCAAGAGAGGTCTTGCTCTTCTGTCAGAAGAAAGAAGACTCAGTACTGGGTTGGCCTGAGGACTCAGGCTGGGTCGTAGCCCCCCTGGACCGTGCAGTAAGGGAGCACACAACTGTAGTCAGGAGCTTCTTACAGACCTGTACTTGTTATGATTTGAAGGTTTGTTTTTAAAAGAATATTTGTGCTCTCAGTTAAACTTCCCAGCTTCTTGCTTCTCTGTTGCATTACCTCTGAAACAGTTAACAGGGGAACGAGCTACACAGCCCAGAGACTTCAGAGGGAAAAACAGGACCAGCAGGCTGGGAAGGGTTGTGGCCCAGTACAAGGGCCTGGACAGAATATTGGGCCCTGCCAGCTGGATCAGTTGTCTGAGAATACGTTTCACGGGCCCTGAGCCAGAAAGAGTAACCGATTGATCGTCATGTACCCCGTCCTTTTGCCTTTTTGGTGGGTTTAGGGGCCTGTTGAAGCATTTGAGACAGCGGGGTGTCAGTGCAGAAGTGAGTGGGCTGAGTGATATGCCATAGGAGGGCAGCATCGCTCAGACACAAAGCCAGACACCCTTCAGCATTGTCCTGCACACACCCTTCGAAGGGGTCCTTCTTCTCTGAGGACCTCTGCACACTCCCTGTCTCATGGGGCCCACCACCCCTGCCATCGGCTCGGAATGCTCTGTGGGAGGGCCAGGCTCGTGAGGGGAACCGCTGAGCCCATGGCCTGTGGTAGCTGCTCACTGGTCCTTTGGCAAACTGCTGTTCTTGAACTAGTTTGGTTTTTATTTTCCCTTTTGTCTTCAAGTGTCTTCAAAAGATAATTGCAAGGAGTTGGGGCCATTTGCTCAAGTTACTTTTAATCCCCGTGGTGGTTGTAATGAAGTGTGTACTGCACATCCATTTTACTAAAGTAAAAGTAGGACACACTTGACTTGCTTTCCCTCTGCAGATGAGAAAGGACAGATCGTTAAGAAAACAGGTTCGCTACCTTATTGGAGCCTTCAAACAGATTCCCCAGCCTGACTCCTTTGGAAGAGCTGCAGACTGGGTCTTTGAAACCTACTGAGACCTTTGGTAAAGGGCTTTAAAATGCTTCCTTTCTCCTCAGTTTGGTGCTGATCCCAGCATCATTGCAGGTTTTAGCTTAAAGCAGACAGGCTCCTTTGGTTACCTCCATAAGAACACCAGTAAAAGCATACTAGTGAATGGGAGAAATGTGCATTACAGGAAATGACATAGAAACACCACTTACCAATGAACAAACACATTCTGAGGATTTCCACTTTGTAATGCTGGCAGGTGCCGTTCCCTCATGGTTCAGGCAGGGATTGGGGATTTGGGCATTTAGGTGCTACCTGGCCTGCCTCATGCCGAGTACCCAAGGTACGGGTACAGGACAGATGTTTTCATGTTCCAGTGCTCCTTTCCCAGTTCTTGACTGCACAGAAGTTGCAGCACATACACAGATGCATGTTCATTTATTATTTCCTGAAAAATTGGCTCCTTGGAGCTGCTCTCCATGGAAGTACTGTCCTGCGGTCTCTCACAGAGGAACCGATGACAGGGATTTAAACAGAGCCCTTCCCATGTGTCAGAAGAGTACATAACTCCCCAGCCAGAGTGCATCTTGAAGCTGAGATTACATTGGAGCTTTCAAGCTAGCTATATTTTATATAAAGTAATTATGCATTCTTGAGTTTAAGATATCCACTCAAGTTTCAGTCTTTGATCTAGGAAATGCTTATTTCCCAAAGTGGAACAGTGTCAATAGGAGAGATTCATACCTCAAATAGCTTTATTGCTTCAGGGCTGGGGTGCTGTCCTGAGAGACTGAAAACAGGGTTGTTCCATTCCAACTGATCTACCTAAGCACTGCAATTTGTGAATAAAAGTCAGAGGTGAAAACGGGGAAAGCTGGTATCAGCAGTTTTGTAACAGTTTAGACTTGCATTTTCTCTGCCTTTTTTTTTTTTTTTTTTAAAAAAAAAGGAAGTTACCAAAATTATTTGTTTCAATCCAAATAAAATGCAGGGGGTTTATCTTTGTCACAGAAAATGCAAAGATATATTTGGTCTGAATCAATTTGATTTTTTTCCTTTTCTTCTTTTATTTTGGTTCATCTGGTAAATAATATTCTCAGATATGATTAGAGGGCTCTATGGAGAGATTCATTGAGCAGAAACCTGTTCATACTTTTACAAAACTTTGGTCACTGAACTTGGCATTGTCTGTCAAAGCTTTGATTGATATGACAACGTTATGATGCATTTTTGTGCATGGTGACTGATCCAACATCCTTTTCTAGGAGGGAAGGGAATTACATTGCTTTTTTTTCATATCTACAGAGGGATACAGACACCAGGAAGGCATAGGGATAAGTTCCTAATATTCGTTAATCATTTGCCTTTGCATTATCCTGCCATCCTTCATTTCTTCCCTCAAGTTTCTTAACGTCAGGACTCACTAGGTTGAAAGTATTAGGTTAAAAGACTGGGGACTGAAGCTCTTGCTTATAGCATCAGGGGCATCACCTTAACATGAAAGCACCCCACTATTGATAAGGTTTCTTCACTGTTCTGCAATTCAAGAGAACTTTGAAGTTCACATATGTAAATGAACCAGAGTAAAATCTGAAGGACCACTAAAAATAAACCCATTTTCTATTTATTATTTTATAGCACAGCTGAATATGCTGGTTACTTCAGAAATGTGAAAAGAGAAGACCTCATCTTTAGCTGTCTCTGCAGAGCATTTGCAGACAAAGGAGTCAGCATGAACTGGTACTATATTTTTTATAATCATACTACTACTCTACTACATGTTCAGAGTAAGGAAAACATACTCTCCTTTAGGAATTACTGGGTTCAGTCCTTTGCCTTATGTTAAACAGATAGTAGCTCAGACTAAATTATTTTAGTAGTCCTTAATCCCTTAAAAAATGTTAACTGCATCTACTACTCTGAGTTTAAAAAATGCCATCACTGTATTAAAGCATTGGGGTGTTTCACAAAAAAAACTTTTGAACTCCTGATTATAATGAAGAGCTCATTCAGAAAAGAGCAAAATAGTTAATTTTGCAGTGAGAGTAAAACACATACTCTGAATTCCCCAAAGGAGGTTTTCCTGTGGTAAACTCAGCCAGGTGACATCTCAGGAGGAACAGTAAGCAGAAAGTGATTCCTGTGATGTTTAGACTTGTGGATTGCTGCTTTGCAAAGTGCCAAGTAAACTGACTGACAAAAATGTTTATTTTCAATTAGGTGTCACTGATGAAGCATCTGTACTTCTTTGAGAGCTTGCAGTGCACTCCAATGCTGCATTGTTATGTTCTGCCATCATTATTTCAGAAGTCAGTGCTGATTTCTTCTCCACATTCCCCTATGGCAGCCTTAAATGCCTTTAATTTGCCATGACACAAGATAGGTATCAGTGTATTTTATTTCCTTTCTCATTGTATCTCAACTTGAACTGAGCTTTTGGTGGGCTCACCCCATGCTTCCCTTAGTATCACATTTAAGGCGTCCAGATGGGGTGACAGAATGGAATAAGACACCAGCCCTCCATCTGTTAAAAAAAGAAAAAAAAAAAAAAAAAGACATGAAATACAGGGTTTTATTGTTCTTTAAGTAAGAACAGATACAGTCTGTATGTCAAGGCCAAATTATATGCTATTAAATCTATCCTTTGAAGTCTTCCATTGGGCTGACCAAGGACAGATGGTAAACTGTTATCATTTGATAAGGGATTAGGTCAAGTCGAAGTTCAAGTTTGAAGGTAACAGTGAGAGTCTCAGTTCAGTTGTCAAATGTATTAGTTTATATAATGAATAGCACATAGTCAGCATCTTTGCTACTGTTCTGCTAGTTTAAAAATTGGGAGATTTATTTAGCTACAGATCTCCACACTCTTTAGAAGTTTAAAATGGCAACATGTATGTGTTCTAACTTAGTAGCTGAATATCAATACAATCTTTATTCCTTTGGAGAAGAAAAGAGTTTAGGTCTAAGATGTACTGGCCTAAAATATAATTTTTTTTTTTTTTTGTAACTGGCTCATACATTTTCATCATTCACCTTTGTGTTTCTATTTTCTTTGCATATATACCAAACCCATAATACTCTCATTGGAGGAACCGATTACTAGTATCAGATGTAGGGAAGGCTGTAGCAGCATTTCATTTCTTACACTTTATTTTCACACCCAAATAATGAATGAAGACCATTGACCGTGAAGCTGAAATGCTGCATACATGTCAGGCTGTCTATTCTTTAAATTTGGCAGAGGAAATGAACTTGCCTTAAAAAAATCTAACCAAACATGTTTAGAAACAGCTTTTGCAGAACTGGCTGATGTTTGCCATATGACACATGCAATGGACATTAGACATAATTTGGAAGCAAGCAAAGCAGTTAAGTGTATGCCAGTTGAAAAGCTGAGACAAAATGAACTTTCAAGATCTATTCATAATCTTACACAACAGTCCTGTGGCAGCCTCATGGCTTAATAATGTGCACTGCTTATATGAGTTAAGGACTGGTGGGATGAGCCTTTGCTGGCAAAGTTAGAGCTAAAGATGCTCAAAATAACTTCCTAGAGAACAGCTCTTCTTTATAGCTCTATCTTTTTTTTTTTTCTCCATAAACTCCTTTAGAAGAAATTCAGTGAAAAGAAAACCTATCTCTATTAGGTGTTTTGAGGCAGAAAAGAAGAGCAGTAGTCATGAACCCTGACAGTGTGAGGTGCTGTACAGTCACAGAAGAAAAAAGTGCTATTGCAGCGTAGGGATTATGTTTCAGGTATATGAGTCAAGAAATTAAAACAATCTCAGGTTTTCCTAATACTGTTCACTGTATTATGGGTACACATTGACTTCTTTTCTCCATATGACATTTGTTCTTTTAAGTACTTATTACATATGTTAATGTGTCATGTGAATAAGTAAATATTGCCAGAAAAACAGGACTTTTGAAGTTGTGACACTTAGTGGTTCATCACTTGACATTCAACAGCTCTTTTTAATTTTTACAGTTGGGATGATGTGTAGCTGACTGTAGCGTTATACCGTGTTAGTAACACATCCAAACTAAAAAAAGAGACAACCCTAGAACTGTTTCTGGTTTACTCTCAGCTCAAAGAGGTTTCTGTCTAAAGGCTCAGGACTCATTTCCCATTTGAACAGATTTTTAAGCTTGGCTAGAGGTGGTGGGAACGTCACTTTGTACCATTTTTCCTGTCCCCTAGACTTGGTCTGCCTGAAACCACTGTTGTAAAAAGGCTTCGAGCTTCCTCTTTTCACAAGGAATGCCATAGCTCCATGAGTATTGCTGAACTTCGTGGCTCAAATGCGGCACTGTCTAGTCTGCTGTGTCCTTCGCTATGCTCCTTTCTCCCCTTGCTGCCTGCTTCACAGTGCTGAGCTAGCAACCACTAGGCAGAGTGACGGGTGAGATCTGGCAGGCAGACAGGTACTGCACAGGTGATGGACAAGGTGTAACATGGCCCTGCATGCCTGCTTCTTCTTTAGAGATCCACAATGCACTGCATTGTATTTGACCAATCTCCTCCCTTGTACAACACAGATTTTTTAACTTCAGCCTTCAGTTTCAAGACTGGTAAGTCTCCTGGAAATGTCAGCTATGCAGACTGGCCTTTTCCTTACCCACCCCTCCCAGATAGCTGTATCCATGTCTGAGAGTGGGGATAGAGTGAATGCAGCAGTATCACTTGAAGAAATATTCCGTGGAGAGAAGGCTTTAGGAACTGTTGAGCATTTCTGTGAGCTTTTTCTCACCTCAGTATAAGCTTTATACAATTACCATAGACTGTAAACATGGAAAACTATGACATCAGTTGGAAGGACGCTAGGATCTACTTTCCAAGCCATATTTTAAAGTCACTCAGCAAAAGCAAAATATTGTCATTTCAGAATGTTGGTCTTTTCCACCTTCTTTTTGTTTAATTGTTTATAATGCTTACCTTAACTAAGACCCATTTCTGTATTCCCTACTTGAACAGGAAGAAAGCTTCCATTATACTTGGCAACATAAAGGAATGTTCAGTAATCAAAACCAAACCACATTTGTTCAGTATATTTTGGTATCCAAATGTATTCAAAATATGCTAATCTATACACACTTTGAGGTCCTCCATGCACATTCCTGTGGTCCTTTCAGTTTGCTTTTTTCCGCACACTTTCCTTTTTTCCTCACACTTTCCTCTCTGCTCATTCCTTTATGAAAGGATCCACAGCCTCCTCAGTTTCAAAATTCTCTGGCTACTGTAGCTTCATTTATTTGAGTCCAATTAACTCCCTGAGGCTTTAATTAGTATTGGTTTTTGAGATAGACAGTGAGCAGACTGAATCCCCACAAGCACTTGGACTCCCACACCCAGTGTTAATGTTTCTCTTTGGGGATCCACCAGGTCCTACACTCTTGAAGCTGGAAAGTTCTGGGGAGATCCTGAACTTGCCTTCATTTTTGAGCCCAAGCTGACCTGACCCCAGATCTGCATATAAACAAATTTGGGCATGCTCCCTATATCCAGTTCTGCTTACAGGGTTTCTCTTGACTGTTCATGTGACTTCTGAAGAGACCTGGACAATTCGTAGAGGCTGATATGCTCCCCATGACCCACAGGAAGGGATTGTCTCCTCAGGGTGCGAGATGGTCAGGTCAGGAAGGTAGGACACCCTAAAGCTTAGGAGTCTCTATGTGTCTTTGGGGGATGTCTCCATACTCTATTTCACTCAACATAGACTGCCCCTTGTATGTTTGCACCAGGACAGGCTTAATGCAAACAACGACAATATACTAAAGCAGATTAGAGCTCATGGGTGTGAATTGACAATTAGGCTTGTTGTCATAATTTTTCTCCATAAACAGCAGCAGCAACCGCATTGCTTTGTAGAAGGCTATGATATAGTGATTATAAATGCTACTATCTAAAAAATAAAAAAATCCTGTTCTGTGATATCCGGGGGCCATGGCTGTCAAGGGCCAACACAGCTATCAAGAAAGTCTAAAATTGAAACAGACAAGTTGCCAATGCATAAAACTGCCATCATTGTGTTCACTTCCCAGTTTGTTTCAATGACCATCCCATCTGTGAAACATATTTCTGTGGGACAGTTAAGGGTTGCAAGCGTAAACCAGCCCATTCGAGTGAATGCCACAACCCAGGTGTCGCTCTTGTTTGAAAAATGCCTGGGCGGCCCCACTGCCAAGGATATAACTGCAGATAATACAATCCAGAAATCCCTTTCCAAAGCAGTGAGTAATTGAAATTTATGTACTTGCATAACTCATTTATTGCTGGGAGAGCTGCGAATCCAAGGTTGTCAGCTCCAGCCATAGGGGTTGTTCCCTGATCCAAGAGGCCTGTGACTTTATTGTTTGAATGGGAAAGCTGAGGCTGGTGATTGGCACTGCTGTTTAGAAGCTGGGATGTATGGCTGGGGACATGCTGGATCAGAGGTAAGGGCACAAACTGCTCTCCTTGGCAGGAAGAAAAATACCTCAGCGGGAGTCATTTACATGAGTAAGGGTTTGAATCCAAAGCCTCAGGCCAATCTGATAGGCTCTATTTTCTATAATGGAAAGTGTCCCTGATTTGCCCCATTCCTAGCAATGTGGTGGCACCCACTGATTCTTTTTTATTTCAAATCCAAACGGAAAGGCTTTCAAGATCAGTGCTCGTTTTATGCATCACTGTGATTGAGATTTCGGAAATAAGGTCAGGGTATCTAGAAGAATATCATGCTAGAAGAGTTCCTTATACCTGGGAGATCTGTTTTCCCTATTTCTGCTCTGTCACGGATTGAACTGAGTCCATAACTTCCCTGTAGTTTATGAAGACACATACCTGGTAGCAATTTGGAAAGATTTTTTTCTGTGATGGCTCTGTGAAGCTCTTAAATGATAGATGCTATAGAAATACTAAGTATTACTGGGACTAATAAAATGATTTTCCGCTAAGGTTTGTTTTAACAAGCGGTTGCTCTCATGTCAGTCATCCAAGCAGGGACACGGTCTCAGCTTCTGGACTTTGGGGCTGTCTTTCTTTTCCTCTGTCTTCCAAAGCAACCATCCTTTCTTCCATTTTACTGTATGTCATGATAGTTCTTTCCCTCTTTCAGAGAGGTGAGGGAGTTCTGTTTAGGAGAAGATACTCCTAATGCTCCATGGGTTGGACAAAAGATATAACATACTATCACCAACTAGGTTTCTTCAATGGTAAAATCTCCTGGGAATATCCCTGCAGTTTCTTAAATATTGGGACACCTGATGAGCAACCACAATATTGCTGGTACCTCTTCATTTTTTAAAGCAGAATAAGACAGTACATGCTTTGTAGGGGAGAATGGGATGAGACTTTGGCTTTCACTTTTAGACATAAATTAAGTTTTTTTCTCTTAAATGAGAGAACGTCACTGGCTGCTTGCTATTGCTTATGGTGGCAAATTTCTCTTACATTGAAATTAATACTAAGAAGCCTTGCAGTCTGAATTGGGACTATTCTTAGCCCCAAAAGCTCTGTGTGCTCTACAGATGGTGGAGAAACTAAATTTAACGGCAGCCTTTCCTAATCTAGGAGACTGAGGCATGGAAAGGTCAGTCAACCTGCTCTGCTAGTGGGGGGACCATAAGTTCTACCCACTTCTTTTTACCTGACTTCAAGTTTTTTTCTGCACAAACAGTTGTCCTATATCTTGCCCTGAATCTTGAGTCAATTGGATCTATAGTGTGAGGACTGCAATAAACTCTGTAACAACATCTTCTCATCTTTCTTCCCTGGTGGTGAAAGACACTGGCTGAGCTGAATATATGACTTCCTATGTCCCTTTAACCACAGGCCTGACCTTCTTCATAAAAGTCCCTATGTTATGATAGTCTTGTCAGGATTTAGCGGTTATGCTTATAATTAATTAAGAGGTACTAAGTTTAAAAAGTCATTAGAAATCAAATCACAAAGGATAAGTTAAAAACCTTTCTGTGAACTTTGACGTGCCCCTGTATTACCTCTAAACCCACATCAACAAGAAGAGACATTAATAAAATCATTATATATTTGAGGGGTAACACCTTGCCCATGTAAAGTTTATGGCTACAAATGAATACATGTCAGGGAACACCATCAAGTCCATTAGGCCAAAGATTTCACTGATGCTATTCATTCAGAGGGGATGGAACTTGTATGTTGCCGTGATGGACAGTAGCATAAAAAATTTAAAAGAGGGATAAAAGACCCTTTCTTCTTTTTTGCCCCAGCCTTATAAGCCATACAAACTTCTAGGTAAGCACGAATAAAAATAAAAATTGCTGCCATGATTTACTCATTCATAAATCTTTTTTTTTTTTTTTTTTTCTTTTAATCACTAGGAATCTATTCCAGTGCATGTAAAGTCTTAATGAGACCTAGCAACATTATGAGTGCTGGGAGCAATCGCCCTTCAGCCTCGTGCCTGCAAACGCTCTCGAGGCATGCATATATCTCATTATGGCCGAACGCCCTGTCATGTGTTATTCCTTACTTAGTGACAATTTGTCACTGTCACCCTTGACATGTCACTCTGCTGCAGAAGGATTTGACTTCACGGCAAAATGTGACAATCAGATGAGAGAATTTTGTAATCTGAACTGAAATATGGGGCTGAGAGAGACTAATTTCATTCAAACACAATCCTAATATAACATAAATGGGAAGAAATGTTTGCATTTAAGAATTTTTGTTAAGGTTCCCTTCCTATGCCTTTTCCCAGCCCCCACTCCCCTACTCCAATTATTCCTTGGGATAGTGCTTTTATTTTTGAAGGATGGAATCTTACATTTTAATACCATGCATTTTCAATTAAGTGCACTAAGATCCATGGATATAACTATTACTTAAACTATAAGTAATGGTTACATGTAAAAATTAGGGAAACATATTGTGCTTTAGATAAATTACATTCAGATTACTTCTTATTATAAATGGGGTAGAAAATGGATTTTTAGCTCTGGCTGGCCAAAGAGCCAACATTTGTATCTACTTCATTTGTTTAAATATATTTCAAGCCAGATTGAAATCCATATTGCCTGACATTAATTGAGTACTGAAGCATCAGTGTACTCAAGTTTCATAAACCACTGATGAGTGAGTTTCTACAAGCTTGATTTAAAAATATACCATCCCTTTTACATGAAAATTATATTCTGTTTATAGTGTAATTCTTAAAGCCCAACATTCAGTGGTATAAATCTTAATAAGATGAATGTAAATATGACACTTGTACTGTCGAGTTGACATCTTGTTTGCTAAGAAAATTATATTTCTCTACTTGGTATTTATTAAAATATTCCTCTCTATGATATTCTAGGCAAACGTGTTTTTTTCTGTTGCAAAGCTGAATGGGGATAACAGCAGTGTGGGCTGCAAGATGGACTGTTCCTGAAGGTCACTTGTAGGGTTCTGCTTAGACACCTCATCCCGGGCAGGGTATTCCACTCCTGGGCATCTTTTGACAATCAATCCTATCAGGTTGCCCAATAATTTATTGGCTTTTGTGGCACTGAGAAATAGTCAATCATTTCACTGGTAACCTATAGGAAGTCAGTTTTGAGCTCATGTTTCCAGAGGTGAAAGTCTAGGGCATTTTAACCCATTTTTCACACTTGTAATTCTCAGAGAAGCAGACATTATTTGAACTAGATTCTGGATTGCACAAAGAAGGTGCAAGGCTATGATTTTTCCTTCAAGTTTCATCAAATTTTCCTGCATAAAATGAATGAATGAATAAGTTGCTAACTAACTAACTAAAGACGCCCTCATCAAGCAGCTTTTACTGGCTGAACCAAGTGTCCTATGGCCTTCATCAAGCTGCGCTCCCTCTGAGGTAGAGAATGACTGCTTTTAAGTGAACGCATTATGAAGTACCATCTGCAATGTGCCGTCCTCCTGGATATTTTTAACAGGACTAACATAGCTGTCAGGATGTCATGTAATGAATGTCGGATAATTTGTACACTTGGGTGGGTTTTTTTGTGTTTTTTTTTTTAAAGCTCTTCCATGCTATTATTATAATGATAAAGGTAGTTTTCTGCTTTAAGTGCATTTGCTGCTTTCTCAATGTTCCTACTGATGTTTCTTATTTAAGATCTTTAACAATACAAATTTTGTTTAATAATACAAACATTATGAGGGAAGACAGTACACATTGAACAATCAAGGCTTCTGTGAGGAGTGTGGTAAGGGTGGATTTTTGAAGTAAGTTTTATCATTTGTCTCCTTCATTCATTGCCTTCATTGGGGTCTTCAGAACGAGGAGCAACTTGTCTTTCTTTGTTAACACTGGAGAATTTGGTAAATCTTGGGTTCAGATTTCAGGCAGACCCCTATTTTTTCTGGGACTTAATGTCAATTATTTGAGCACTCTTTGTTTCGATTCCCCATCTGCAAGACATGAGTAACCTCACCTCACAGAGAAGTTAATGGAAATGCACTGAAATGGCTGCAGGCGTTTAGATAAGAGGTGAGTGAACATGCAAAGCACCAGGTGAAGTTGTAAACCATGGCCAACAACTTTTGCCTTTTTTTCTCCCCTGTTCTTTTCATGCTGAGCTGCGTTCTCTGGTCCTGTCCTGTGGACTAGCTTAGCAATAATTGAAAGCTTTGTTGGGCTAAGTCATCTCTTTAAGCCAGTTAAAAACTTTTTTTTTTTCCTGTGGTTTGTTTCCTGTTGATTCAGCAAGTTAGTTGGCTTAGCGGGACCTCCTTCTTTTGGTAATGGTGAGCTATAACTTCATCAGAATTTTTTCTGGAATTAACTTTGAGTCTTTTCAGTTTTCTGTGTCCCAAGGCATTTTTCCAGGACTGTCTGAGCTAATGTACCAGATCATCACTGTCAAGGAGTGGAGCTTAACTCTCCTATACCCTAACTCCTAGCCAGACCCAGCTCTGCACATCTGTTGTTTACCTTGTGCTGGGTCTGGCTCCTGTTGGGTGCTTCAGTCAGTCAATTTAATTCACTTACCTACAGAAACAAGACTTGGGGGTGGAGGGGGAGGCAGGGGGGGAAGTAGATATTTCTCTGCTGAATTATAATTGACTCCTACTGACACCAGAGCCACTGGCCCAAGAGAGGGAGCAAGCCCATCTCCTTTCAATAGGAGTGAGCTGTTAGGCATAGTTTTGTGTGTCATCGTGGGCTAGACTAACAGTTTACCATAGCTGATCCTTGGAGATCCCTTCCCCTGGCTCCTGGCTATATGCCTCTGCTGTTCACCTGATTATATGGGAAGGAGTATCCAATAAGTAAATATATGAATAAGTAAAACATCAGAAAAATAAAAACTTTTCAGCAAGATAAGGTAGATATCTCCTTGCCAGGTTGATAAATTGGATCAGAAAGCTGTAAACAGATAAAAAAAATGTTAGATGAGTTGAAGGAGCAAAAGAGGAAAAGAAGACAATGGAAGGAAATGGGCTGAAAGCAGAGCAGAAACGCTCTCCCCCAGTTCCCTGATGTCCCCTGGGGAGACCACACCAGTGAACTCGTATGCCCTCCCCTCTTTCTTAACTTCTGAATATTAGTGATCCCAGTTTTTTTGGAGAGGGACTCAAAGAACAATTTAGGACCAGGATCAAAGCATTCTTGAGATCCTGGAGATATCCTAGGAAATTTGTCTGATGAGCTCTACCTGGACTCCCCTTCTAATTAAGAGGCACTTTCCAGCCATGGTGAGTAACTTCCCAGCCTTTATGGCCAGCCTAGGCCTTTTCTTCTCTAGAACAAATTATACCTCTCTGTGCTCAGCTGGACCTTATTTATGGGAAAGGACCTCACATTAGCCTTATAATTTGTAAAAACTTTGGGATGATGAATCAGAGCTCCAAAGCCATTGGCTGGAAAGAATTACTTAGGGGAGTGGATTTCAGAGTTAATCTATTCATAGAAATGTACCAGATCACAGCTTAGAATTTATGTCGTTTCTGCTCCCTCTCACCCCCCAGTATCTGCTTCCCTTAGCATAAATCTTCAAACTTATACTTTACTAACAAAAGCTAAATTTATATTTTTAAGGAAATTAAAAATTCTCATCCTCCTGTATTTCTAGCAGCTGGTGTTTCTGGCATTGGGCTCACACAAGAAATCTACGGCTCTAAACTGGGTTCTCCAGAGACTTATTACAGTGTACTGGCCACAAGGCCTGTCTCTCCCTTGACAGAGTACTTGGTAGTTGTTGTTTCTCTTTTGCTAAAAACCTCCTCTCTGAAAACGAATTGTGTTCCTGCAGGATAATTTTCAGGGTCGTGGTTGTTTTTTTTTTGTTCTTGTTTGTTTGTTTTTTTCATTTTTACTAAAACTTTCACAGTTTTTAAAATTTTGCTTAGATCTTTGAAAGCTCAGAGGAAGTGTTTCAGCAGTGGGTAGAAAGAGAAATGATGGTGTTGTGGGTGAAGCATGGACACCGTGTTGTTTGCTTTCATGTCTTTGGAGGGGGTGTGTGGTTTTTTTCCCCTCCCATAACTTTGCAAACATTGCTCTGTACTGCTTTTTGCAGGGAACCAGACTTTCCTTCCCACTGATACGTTTTTCCAATTGAAATGGGACAGCCTGGAGAATCAGCCAGCAAGGAAGGCATTCTAGCAGCATACTAGGAGCCTAAAACTCAGAAGTTCAGGTAAGCAACAAGGGAAAGCTTTTAATTTGCTCTGCTAGACACATGCTAATATATATCTGTAACTGAGCCATTTTCATTGGTTCTGTGCAGACCTTACGTATTTTCTCCCTACTCACTTGAGTAAATCCAGAGAATCAGCAGCTAAATACACTTCTTTGTAGCTATGTCACTAAACCTTTTTGAAACTAAGGCTGAAGCAAATGTATTAGGAAGGTCAGGAAATCTCTTTTTTGAGTGTGTAAAAATAATAACAGCTTGCATAAGTTTCCTTATTTAAAACCTAATTTTACCTTGACAAGTTAACTTCATAGTGTAGTTGTCTGTGTACCTTTGTGGTTAAATAATTGGTCTTCTTTTTTAAGATTTGGCTTGTCACAGGTGTTTCAGGAAGGTGGTGGAATTCCTGAGCACGGAAACATGTCAGCACCATCTTTCCACACTGCTGCTGAGATTAGTGAATTTATCATCTTCTTTTTTTATATCCACACTTCTGATCTCACGGAAAGAGCTGTGACATATTCTTCCTGCAGTGGCTTAAACTTCATAAGAACTCATGCTTACTCTTTAAAATTGCAGATACCGTGAACTCTGAGATACAATCAACGTTAATTTCAGTATCCTAATGCCTTGAAACTGATACTTATGGGTACAGAAATCTGTTAGCCTGGTCACAGCAGAGCATGAAGTCAACTATTAGTGTCACATGCAAGCTGGTCTTTGCATATGGACAGAATTGCATTAGGGGACAATTAAATGGTATCAGTTTAGACCAGGGACTTTCCTAAGCAGATAGCCTTTAGAGCTATTGTGGTTTTTAAACATCAGGTTAATTGAGAACTGCTGTATATTTAATAGGGTGGCCTCTGGGATATGACTACAAGGACTCTTTGTTGTTCAGCAGTCCATTAGGCAGAAACTGCAATTCTGAAATGGTCATATAAATCCCAGAAGGCACAATCGTTAATGGGACACTAAGTTCCAATTAAAGGCATGGCCCAAAAGACCAAGGTGAAAAACATGGTCCTTAGCACCCGTCCCAGAGGATCTCTCTGATCCAGCTGCTTGATTTCAGCTGCAGAAACATAATTGCAAATAACAAAATATTTACTCTGAAAAAAACATACTCCTTGTTGACTGGAATGTAAATAGGAAAACAAACCAAAACCAAGGGGTCTTTCAAATTAAACTCACCAACTCCCCCAAAACAAGACTAGAAAGAAAAGATAGCTGCATATCATAGCTGCAAGTCCTGATCCCTTTCAGCTTTGTAAGAGGAAGGATTTCATAACACTTGCAGTCCAGCCCTCTAAACTTCATCTTACGTCTCTTTAATGTTAAATTGAGCATCACCACAAGTTTATATTCAGAAACTACAAAGGCCTTTCCTCTGTGACCCCTGTTTAAGCTTTGTTCCTGTTTTTTTGGATTCTCTGAGTTCCATGAGACACAACTACCCAGTATAGTCAGTGTGGTAGTTGCTTTCTAAATGAGTTACTGGGTCTTATGGCCTGCTTCTGGTCAAATACTGCAATTCTGCATCAGATAGACCCAGATTTTCTGGAATGCTGTAGATACACATTTTCCGAGAACACTGGGTCCTAATAGTCCAGCCAAGAATCCAGCATGACTAGTGTCTTTTTGGAAATTTGATAACTTCAAAGAGTCTTTGCGGTTAAATTAGTAAGTAAATAATTTGTGGCTACATATGAATACCTTCCGCTGTCTTAATCTGCTTATAATACAATCCTTTCCCTGAATGTGCTCAGAGATAACCTAGCTGTTTTCCAGCTACACAAACCATCCGAGTGGGACGTTAATTCATATGACACTATGGAATTCAGTTTAGTGAAGTACCAGAAAAAAGGAAATTAATTTCAATCATTGACAAACTTGTCGATTTAGTTGTATTGATTTTTTGATACATCTACAGCACATGGCAAAGTTCATACATTGTAAAATACATCATTATTATTGGCTCAGTGTGCTGGATGTAAGTGGACTGTTATTTTTTTCAATAAATTGACATTCTTTAAGTGTATGAAAATGCAAAATTATGTAAGTGGCTTTTATTACTATTTTTAATACAATATCAATTTACCGTCTTTAATGGTGATGCTCAATCAGGGAGTTATTCCCAACGCCTAAAAGCCATCTGGTCTCAGGAGCAACCTGAAAACCACAGTTTCTTGGGTTGGCAAAGTTTAGCAGAAGAAAAGCAGGTGAAGCTGGCCATTAGCAGACCTTGACTTTGAGCGTGCTGGCAGGACCTGGTATTCTTTAGAGGCTCTGGAGCCCCCTGAGGTTGGTGTGATTGCTGGCCCCTGGAATGAGAGATGCTGCTAGACCAGCGAGTGTGGATCCCTTTCTAGTTGTCTCCTTCAAGTCTGTGGTGTCAAGCAGAACAACGAAGTAAAGACCTCTCTTAAAGAGCACAGATCAATCACAGAATGCTCTGTCTCTACAGTGTTTTAGAAGTCAGTGTCCAACCCTGTATTTTGCTTTTGTCAGACTTCTGTGATGGAAAATCAAAAAGCAATTGTTGTTTTGCTGAGTCCAACTTTAGCAAAAATAAATTGAAGGTGTTCTGATTAAGTTTCTGATTTTGGTCTGTCTCTTCAGAGCATATAGAACAGCAGAAAACCTACATTTGGCTTCTGCCTGTAAGTTTCCTGCTTTTTAAATGCAATACTCTCATATTCCCACCTGAGGTCATTAGCCACAAGGTAGGTTAAAAAAAAAGTTTGAAGGATGGATGTATCTGCGTACAAACCCGGGCAATCTGCACTCATGTTTATGCTGATGCTTCTGAAATTCATCATGTTACTCTGTTAAATCTCAGGACTACAGAATGTAGTGCTTGTCTAAATTTTCAAATAGAATTTTTATACTGAGGACTGCCTGTAATAGAGGGAGGGAAAGCAAGTATTTCTGATGAAATGCAATTTCTTTGCATTTCAGCATGTAAGACAGGTAGTAATATCTGAGGTTTGGGGTTTTTTGTTTGTTTTTTTTTTCCTTTGGAGTGTCCCTAAACATTGTTTTAAAGTCAGTAAAACACACATGAACCTCTGAGACAGCAGTAATAATTAAAAACCCCAAATCCTAAACACTTGAGGCTGAAAGATTTTTTCCAACATTAAATGTATAATAATGGAACAAATATTCCCTATAGGAGAATGCATTTAGTTATTGATAAGAACCATTTGGTGAATTTTAGTCCTTCAGGCAATTGCAATCTTTCTACACACAACACAATGATTAAAAAAAAAATCAAAATATACATTTCTGTGGAATTCAATTTCAGAGCATTCTCTTTTGCTCAAGATTTAAATTTGCCTATATTTGTCATGGAAACATTACAGCTTTTCCATTGAAAAAATAGATTTTTTTAGTCAAAAATATCAGCAAAGAAATAAACTCTGACAGAATCCCTAAATTACAATCCACTTATCTCAGTTGAAATAATTTAGACCAGCTCTAGCAGTAGTAGGTCTTAAGCATGACAGTGGTGCTTTCTTTTTTCCCCCCAAAATTTACTGACTTCAAGGCTGGAATTTCAAAGCTGCTCTGTGTGATCAGCTAACATTCAGTCCACCACTTCAAGGTGGAGTTGAGCAGCTAGTTGCACATTAGAGTCCTGTCCTAACAATTTCTTCATAATATTGAAGAAGACAAAGCATATGAATTAGGGGAAATTTGTACTTTATTGACAGCAAATATAAAGCGAGAAACTGAGGCAGAAATGGGCAGTGACTTGTTCCATCTTCTTGCACATGCTGAAGGTAAGATATCCACTTTCAGTCCTGGGCTTACAGGGTTTTTCCAAGATAATGCACAATGCTATATTTTATCCTTAATGAGGGAGAATATTTACTGTCTCATTCCTGAGTAGGGGTGTTCAGATTTAGCTGACAGGAGTAGAGGCAGAAGTTTCTTTAGTTGCCACTGTTAACTTGACAGGGATCATGAATCAGAGCCCTGAGGTGATGTAATTTTCCAACAGGGAAGGACTGCTGGGGGTGGTCATTTCTTTGCCACGGCATGAATTGCTGCTTTTGTGTGTTAATACAGTTAGGTGCCTACGATTAGTCAGTCCAAGGACATAATCTACCTATTGACCCAGATAGGAGATTGGGCTCCAGGTCATCAGATGTTACTTCATAACAAGGCTCTAATTATCTCCCTTAGTTTTCCCTTCAGGACAACAGGGGTAGGGAGACCTCTCAGGAAAGTTGTGAGGATTAATTAACGTTTGCAAGAAGCCTTGAAGACAGAGTGCTGGGTGAGTGCATGGGCCTGGATTGCTGCTGACTTTTAGTGCCCGACTCCCACTGAAGCAAGTGCTGAGCACGTGTATGTCTCTGGGGCTCTCAGCATTAGTATTACTCACCAGCTAAGGATGCAAAAAAAAAAAAAAAAAAGAAGAAGTGATTCAGTCTGCTCCTGTGGATGTCTTATGTCAGACCTTCAGGAACGGTGCTGCTTTCTGGAGTGGCAAAAAGACTAACGCTTTGTTCTTTTTCTTCCCGAACAGTAGAGGGAGGAGGAGGAGAAGGACAGCCAGCTGGATTCTCTTGTGTGATTGCTGATGCAAGACCAGGGCAGAGTTTGGCCTGTAAGATTCAGGCACCACTTATAAAATCTGCCCAACAATTTCATTAGCTAGTCCTGGAGCCATTGTGCTGCAGTGGATACAAGCCTGAGAAGGCACCCTGGCAAGCTTTTCAGCTGAAGCCCTCACTACTGCATTATGCACTCATGCAGAGCCAGGGTGAATTTTGCTGACAGGATCAGGGCCAAGACAGTTTAAAAACCCAAGAAACAAGAGTGTGCGGAAGGGTACAATCAGCTATTCATGACTGAAATGTGTACGTGTGAAACCATACTCAGTAACTAAGGCATATTGAAAGTGAATGCCAGCTACTGCATTTGGCCTTCCAGCTATTAAACATCACCACAAAACAGTCAGCAGAGCAATGTCATCTAGACCACTTTGACACAATTGCATTGTACAATTAACAGGCAATGAAGGACTTCCTAAAAGCACATGTTCGACACCCTGCTTTGTCATGGGTTTTTGTACTGTTGCAGGGATTACAAAAAATTAAATTAACTTTGTGCCAGTGCATATTATATTTGGACAAGGGACTAGATGAAATGATTAGAATAATAGCCTTAGAAAAGATCACATTTCCCTACTGTGCCAATGTATTTCACTGCATACGGCAACCCTTTTAGGCCACTGTTCACAGTGAATTGTAACAACTTCCTGCAAAGATCTAAGTTCTGCATCTTTTGAATGGCAAATGATTAGAACTAGGTCAGGTCTAAGAAGAAATAACCATCCTTATTAACCAGAAATAACCAGCTCTATTAATGTGAACTACCACTTTTAGGGTAGTTCACATTAATAAAGCTCTGCAAGCAAAATACAAATTCACCTGATCCTAATTACCATCCCTCAACAAAGAAGGAATGCATCCTATATGACTGCTAAACACTACAGGTAAACTTCCACCTGGCCTAAGGGAATGTCTTGGGGATTTTCTGCGAGGTTCATTATTAGTTCTCTACTTTGAAATCAACTGAGCAATGGAAGCTGCAAAATCTTGAACAAAAAACATTTAGCAATATTTACATATCAATTTTCCTAAAGAGAATTTTGCAGAGGTGGGTAAGGAGTATTATTATGAAACTCAGAACAACTGAGGCAGCCAATAATAAACAAAATGCGTAGCTACATTTTGCTAACAAGCATCTTCCTTGTTTGACTAAAGTGTCCCTATAGCTCTCCAATGTGTTTTGTAATCTTAATACTAATATTTACTGTATTTTCGATCAGAACTGTTTCATAGGACAGGAGCTCTATGTAACATTCATGTCAGACCATAGAGGCAAGTTGCCTACGGTCTTCTTGTACTTATTACCTGCTTTATCACTGCCTTTGCCCCAGCAAATCTTCTCCTTATCTTCATTTGAGCTCCCTGTATGTGCATGTCTTTGTTGTGGCTTTTGTGACATTTTACTTCTGCTTTACAATGTTTGTGAGTACCTTGATTTGTTAAAACAGAATGAGTTTTTCAAAGGAACCCAAGAAAAATTATAACTGTGGTTGTAGTTTTGTAGGATTACGTGCCTAGCTCTCTTAGACTTCTTTGAAAATCTTAGCCGACATAAGAACTAAATTCAGACAATCAGTACATTCTCTTTCAACTCAGATAACTGTGACAGGCCACCTGTCATAGACTGACTCCTAGTTAGGATAACATTTGCTGGAACTATTGCTCACTATTAACTACCCATGTGGTTTGTTGGAAGCTCACGGGAGCTTCCTTTAGAAATTTAAGATAAAACACAGGGTAAATGCACTGGGTGCTTTGGGGAGGAATTATCATGTCATATGCTAAGACTAATCAAGCTAACCACTTTTATAAGGCTGCCCATTTCTCCAAGCTGTACACTCAGACTATCTCACCACAACATATATAAAGCTTGTTTTTAGGGAGTTTTTGTTTTGTTTTGTTTTGTTTTTGTTAAAGAAACTAGTTTACACTAAATATCAACTGAATCCAGCAAAATGGTTAGAAAATACTGGTATATTTGCATAGAATTTCCAGCCGAGCAGAACATCGAGTTTGTACTTAGGTACAGTAAATACACACACATTCACCAGCACACACACCAAAAATGATTTTTGTTTCAAAATAATCTTCATTACATGAGGATTATCATAATTGTCATTTCAATTGACTGATTTTAGTCTTTAAAAGAGGGTATAATAGCATTCACTGTCTGAGACTGAATTACTGTCATTTTGTTAAAGGTGCACTTTATCACTTAGCTTTTCTCCATTATAAATGCTCATAGACACACACCGCTTTTTGCTGCTACAAAACCTTCAATATATAATATGACAAAGTTTTGCATCCAGACACTTTGTTACTAAAACTTCAGAACAAAGGAGTACCAAAGGCAATCTGCCATTGCTAATACAACCACATTACCAAAAGATAGAGAGGATATTTAAGCAATAGCAAGTTTCTGAATTCCTGCAGAAGAATGCAAACTGTTCATTGAGATAAAAAGGTATTTTGTGTATCTTTTGCCAGGAGGGAAGATGCAGAGTTGCTCTTCTGCTCAGAGCAAACTTATTAAGATATGAGCAGATCAAGCAAATATCAGCCCAAATGAGAGAAATAGCCATGCCATGCTATCCCAGACTTGTCAAACTTCTCCCGGTGATGTTTAGATGAAAATCCAGACATTGCCATGATATTAATCTGCCAGTGTATAAATGACATTTATCACTTCTGCAATCTCTTTTGATCTGGTATCTTAAGACTCTTCATATGTAAAAGTTCTCAACACATTGCCCTGTCATCTTGATACATATGGGACATCTTTTACTTCTGCAGGCACAGAAGAACCGAGTCTGGATATGTCACTATGGCGCAATGCTTGGGCAGAGCTCTGTTGAAGTAAATGTCACTACGCCTGGAGTAAGAGGCTATAGAGAGGCATAAAGGTATAAACATCAGATGTAGAGAGATCAAGGACAAGAATTTGCCTGAGGAGCAAACCTTTTTCTTTAGGGGAAGAAGGGAGCCTCAATTCTAAGATATTCGAAAAGGGACAATTTAAAGAATCTGGTTTTCAGAGGCTGTGGTCAGCATAAGAAGGGCTAATTATAAAGTGTTACTTGAACAATTAAGTCCCCCAAAATACTTTTAAAAGCTTGGGCTAAGTGCCAGGACACTAAAAAGCCTTCTGAGTTTTCTTGTAAGTGGCAGCACTTCAGCAGTTCCTCTGACCTCTCCTGGACTATACAACTTTCAAAGGTGAACTCTGGAGGACTCTGTTTTTGGTTCTCTGCTTACCATCATTGAGGCACCTAAGCTTCAGGAAATAGATGCCTGTCTCTTGAAAATAAGAGTATTGGGGGAGGTTTGAAACCTGTCACCCTAGTCACTTTGAACATTTCAGCCTACATTCTCCCACCTCTTCATGGGAATTTTTCCTGTTGTAATGTTTTCTTCCTCCTTCACAGAGTTTATTAACAGATTTTTATAAAATGCCCACAGCAGCATACTTAGGTCAGAAAACAGAAGCTAGCGTGTTTTTGTCTGCCAGCTTCCTCCCTTACTTATCATACAACATTTCCCTTATGTATCCCCAGGTTATGCACAGGTCTGGTTCCATCATTGCTTTGTGGGGCAATGAGTAGGTTCTTGACCAGAAACAGATTTACAGTACAAATGTTTGAGAGAGAGAGAGAGATTCCTTTATTTTACTTCTTTTTTTTAATCAAAGAACCTTATATGGAAAGAATTGATGGGCATTTATAAATATCTATGTCATAAGAGGGGTTTGTGGCATTATATGAAATGTTTCTCCAGTGATTTTTTTTTAATGTTCAATAATGGGACTATAAAAATATCAACAAAAAAATTAGTAGCCTATCTGTATTGAAGACAGTTAGAAAAATAATACTACAGTGGACTGAGGTGTTAGGTGGATAGGTAGGTATTTTTCTTTAAATTATATGAATGAAATGAAGAAAAAAAAAAAGATATTTTCCTTACTTTGTCAAGGTTTTTTACTGTATGCCACATTTAGCTCAGCTAACCTTGTGGCTAACTGAACATTGCATGGTTAGGAGTTTGAATGCAGTCAGAGAAGTGTTCAGGTGCTTGCACACTGAACCAGACTATGTTGCCTGAACCTGAAAAATTAGGATGGAAACCATGCAAAAGGCTTTTCACAGTGAGGGATGATGCTGCCAGCCCTTTGTAGACATTTAACACAACTTTTTTGACAACCTTTTAAGTTTTTGTTTCTTTTGGTTTTGGGTTTTTTTTGGGGGGTGTGTGTGGGTGTGTGTGTGTGTGTACTATTCCAGGAAATCACAGTTGTAGGATAGGCAGGTAAGGGCAAACCTCAGCTTTGATAAGACTTCTGACACTTCAGAAAAATACTTGAATCAAATGAAGTTACAGGATTTGCAGGGGGAATTTTCCTTTTATCTAAATCTGTTCCTCTACCAAACTACCAATTTTTTTACAATATATGAAACTTTCTTTCTAGGGGAAGAAAAAGCCATTCTTGATTTTGTTTTTCAAAAGTAACCTACTTAAATAACACTGGATCTGACCCTCAGATTTTCTGTATTTAGCTAGGGAAAATTCACTTAATCTTCAATCAGTAATGAGCTGGGACTTATACTCTAAATGTAGATCGCAGTCTAGTAGGGAAAGTATGGGAATGCAAAAGCACATCTGGTAATTGGAAAGATGAAAAAGGTAATAATAAAGTGCTCATTTTGAGGCAACAATGATGAAGATAATGGATGATAGCCAAGCAGGCCATATGCACTTGGCTAACAGAATTAATCATGGACTGTGCAACACAAAACAAGAAAGACAAGTACAATAAAACATTTAAAGACAAGAATGGATTTTAATGTTAGGATCTGTATAAAACTATACGATAATAATGATAGCCAAGTTAGCCCTGTGATTGTAGAATCCAAACAGGACACAAATTAAAGCTATAAATAATATTTAATCTGCAATACCAATATATGTTAAAAAGTAATAATGACTAAAAATTAGTAGAATTAATCAAATGAGGAGTGCTGTGTCTAGTATATTCAGAAGGGCTAAAGCAATCTTGAAACTGTCAGATATGAAGTCAGGGTTGGAATTGGAAAAGGAATATTAGAAGTTTCTAACATGCTTTAACAAAGACAGTGTCTGAAAATGCGAACTAGTACTTAGATTTCAATTAATAAAGGAAGACTTATTATTAGAGCCTTGTGATTAGCAGTGTAAAATTCTCATAAAGCAATTTTGTAAATATCCCATCTTGAAGCCATTTTGCAACATCATCTGTCACTAAGCCTCCAGCTATGGCACCTAAGGGATCATGTTTTCTGTCGCTTGCTGTTACATTTTTCTGTTACATTTCTGTATAGTTGTATTTTAAATCATCCAAACAGTTTGTGTGTAACAAGCCCTCACCCAAGTACAGGCACTGTCTGTTCAGGAATTTCAGGGGAATCTTCAAGGCTTTCTGCTGGGCCAGAAGAGACTCTAATGAGAGGCGGCTGAGCACCCTCTCCTCCCCTTGAATCACAGTATCCTTTGGCCTTTACTGAGCAGAAACAATAATCATACTGATACTAATAAAAAGTACAACAGAATAACAAGTACTCTCTGTTGGTAACACTAAAATGAGAGACTGCTGTATGGCTTTTTGAATTGCATGGCAAGGTTTCTTACATCTGTAATACAAGGTGCAAAAAAACCTTACGATCACAAATGAGTGACTATTAATTTAAACAATATCAGGTATGATTATGGCTCTGTTCTAAGCAGTCAGATGCATTTAAAAAGGAGAATGAGTACCTAAATGCAGGAACAAAGAAAGCACAAGAAACTTGGAAGTTGGGAGTAATTACTGATTTGAATAAAAATAATAACAAAAAAGTAATAAGCACAAACAAAGAAAGGGGAGGTTGGCAGTCAAGTTACATCAATGTGTTTGCATGACAGGGTAACACCATTTCAGATGTAAAAAGAAGGACAGAACACAAGTGCTTCTAGAAATATTGTTTCTGTCTCTACAAACAGAATAATACTGTACTTAATACAATGGTGGAACTTGACAGTACAAAAGGTATTTCTTGGGGCTTTTTATTTGTTTCTAGTGCTTTGTCTAATCATATTGTACATGCATATCTCTAAGACCTAAAATTTTAAACAACCCAAGTTTTGCAAACACAAAGGATCATGCTAAACACAAGTGAGTTCTTAGTTCTAACCCGAAGAATCTTAATCTGAAGGTTTATATTTGATGGTAGCACCTGTTTTTTTAAGGTCAGGTTTATGTTAGAGTTATGTGTGTGCATGTTTATGCAAGTTTGTGCTTATTCAACTGGTCAAATTGCTTTCTGCATCCCTGACTATCGCTTTTGCTTGCTGTGGACTCTCCGGATTATGGTGAGGGCAAAGATGATCAGCTGGAGACAGCTCATAGTTGAACTTGGGCAGTAAGCCAACCATGTTGTCAGCAGATGTTTTGCGGTATGTGGGTCACTAGGAATAATCTAAGTCTTTTTTTTTTTCTCCCCCTTTTCAACACTGTAAAGACCCTCAAGCTGACAACTAGAAGCCCAGCTCTTCTACCCCCAAACTATTTGTTATTTAAATACAGTAAATTGTTAGTCTCCTTTGGGATTTCTGTAGCAAGCTGAACAACTGTTGTGTTAGAAAGGTGCACATGGTGTGTGTGCTGCTCTGCCATGGTAGCACACTGACCTGGATTGAAAACACTTATGTTTCTTTGAGACAGGCTTGGAGTTGTATGGTAACAAGTTCATATGGACCTGAAGTCTTTGCTTACCTTCTCATGATCCAAGTCTTTTCTACTGGAAAGTAATTTGTCTGATTTGTCAGCCAGGTGCTGTTGCAACAGCTTGCAAATGTGACACAAGCATTTTGAGAAGCCCTCTTCTATCTTCCATGTCCACCCTCCCTTATGCACCCATTTCTGTCAGGAACATACATACATACTTTTATATATGTTGTCCTGGTTTGGCTGGGATAGAGTTAATTTTCTTTCTGGTAGCTGGTATAGTGTTATGTTTAGGGTTCAGTATGAGAAGAATGTTGATAACACACTGATGTTTTCAGTTGTTGCTAAGTGGTGTTTACTCTAAGTCAAGGATTTTTCAGCTTCTCATGCCCAGCCAGCAAGAAGGCTGGAGGGGCACAAGAAGTTGGGAGGGGACACAGCCAGGGCAGCTGACCCAAACTGGCCAAAGGGGTATTCCATACCATGGGATGTCATGTCTAGTGTATAAACTGGGGGGAGTTGGCCTGACAGGATCGCTGCTCGGGAACTAACTGGGCATCGGTCGGTGAGTGGTGAGCAATTGCATTGTGCATCACTTGTTTTGTATATTCGAACCCTTTTACTAGTATTGTCATTTTATTATTGTTATTATCATTATTAGTTTCTTCCTTTCTGTTCTATTAAACTGTTCTTATCTCAAACCACAAGTTTTACCTTTTTTCCTTCTGATTCTCTCCCCCACGCCACTGGGTGGGGGAGAAAGTGAGTGAGTGGCTACGTGGTGCTTAGTTGCTGGCTGGGGTTAAACCACGACATACGTTTCTATGAATACACACACATATACATATATATGTAGATCTTTTTCTGGGTGTGTTGCCTAGATGTGATAATTACGGGAAAGAGGAGGGGAGTTCTCTTGCAACTGGTGTCCCAGGCCTTTGCAGAGGGTATGCTTATATCCTGATTCCAGTTTAATAAGAGCAAAGACCGGTTGTGAAAAATCTAAACCACGCAGTCTTTGGCCACAGATAATAATTATTTCCATCTTGCACACTCGGATCTCTTCCCCTTTTTTGGACTGATGCCTGGGACAGAGTCAGCCTGAGGCTTGAGCCTCTAATTAAAGGGCCAAAAAGTTGTTGTGACAGTGACTTTGAGTGAATTACTGAAGTCTTTCCTCATGTCATTTTCTGTTGTGCAAAATTTGGCTAAAAGTAATAAACAATGGCAAATGCAAAGTATTATTAGACCTAGGTGGAGTCTGAACTGGGGTTTGTTGTGTTGCTTGTCATAGTAGCTGTTGGCCAACCCATTCTCCACGCTCCAGCTCCATTCTCATGCAGCTGCTGAATGAACCTGTGCAGTAAGGGAGATTTTCACATTGTCACAAGTGCTTCACTATGTGCAAATTATTTTTCTTTCCTGAAGCTGTTTCCTAAATTCTTGGAGAGGTATATTGGTTCTCCCAACAAGCTCAGCATTTTTTGTGTGGGTTTTCCCAACTCTTTGCTAAGATAAAAAAGAAATTTAATTTCAAACCTCATCTTTTTATTCTGTTATCAATGATTAAATGCATGCACATGAAGGAGGCGGAGGAAAGACTCAGTGATTTGTACTGAAGTGTTCTTGTAAAACAAGAAACCTGTCTTGAAGGAAATTGTTTTTCTTGGAGGCTTTTTCACAAGCTCATTCCATACAGGATCATCCCTCCTGAGGTTTCGTCGCTATAAAATGTTTAGACTGACACTGTGGCCATTAGCTGAGAAACAGGTTTTAGTGGCAACAAGTACATGATCCTGCCTATCCCACACTCTGAAATAGAGGGAGATGGCAGCTGCTTTGGTAGCACCATACCATCGGGTTGTGGGATCTGTGGAGCTGCCCCAGTAGGTGCATGACTCAGCCTGGGGTGGTAACAGTCACTAAAGAGGGCTGTGACACCACTGCATGTAACTGGTGAACGTTTTGTATGAAACTTGCCTTGGCAATAGCAGGACTGGAAAATTAAACTCCCCCATCCCTAGGAGGAAAAGGAAAGTTTATATCGGTAAGAACTTTAGCAGCCGTCCTGCTCACTGAGCAGCATGGAGGTAGGCAAGCGTGTCAGACACTATTACTGCTCCTTTTATAATAACCCCTTTTTTTCCAGACAGCCAGTGAAGTGAATTATCAGCCTGCTAAGCCACATGTAACGTGCTCAGATGTAGGCAATGCTTTGCTTTCTGGGTCCCCTACAGCTCTGTTGCACCAGGGAGAAGCTGCTGGAAAAGTGTCCGCAGCACTCCATGCCGATGTACCCGTCACCTCTGCAGGGAGAGGTTGGGGAAGGAGACAGAAGGGATATATGGGGAAAATGCACTTCTTTTGGCCACGGTAATGTGAGGGGTGAGAGGAGGGTGGAAGACCTTGGAAGCGCCTTTTTTGTACTCTCCATTCGCTCCCCTCTTCTCACTCTGAAGTACCATTCCTCCCCAGGCAAGGTCCTCCTCCCACTGATGAAAAAAAATAAAGCCCAGTAGTCAGGAGGGGTGTCCTTTCTGTCAGTTTTGAGGCAGTTGTCACCCATCCTTCCCCTTTCTGAGTGTAATGCAGGCTGTGAGAGTGAAATTTCAAACGTTATGGTACTGTAGCCGCTCTGGGTGTGTAGAGAAATTGGAGGATTAAGAGTGAGAGTGACTGAGTGGTAGACCCTTCTATAAAAATGTCAGATGCCCTGGTTTAAAAGGTGACAATTTGCCTATGCAGTGAAATGGTTCTGTCAAGGCATCAGGAAATTTGGGGACTTGAATGCAGAGAAGGAAACATTTGAAAATGCAGTCTGCCTTGAGCTTCTGAAGTAGCCTCCGAGCTCCAGAACTGATGTTTTGTAATTTTGCCTTATCATCTGCTTGGGTTTATCATGGTGGTAATAGGGATAATGACAGAGAGTCAGTCATTTCCACTTAGATGCCAGTTTTTAAGTAATAATAAGCTCACAGCGGGTTCGATTTGGTCTGTGCTGAGAGTACCTGGGGTTATTTTCCCTTTGCTTTCTCATGGTAAATTATCTCAGCCCACCAGGGCCAAGCTGATTTTCTAGCTGTAAAAACAGAGAAGACGAACATGCAGCACCGCGCCGCGCTGTACACTTAGCTGCTTCCTCCTTTGTTGTTTTCTTTATGTTATTTAGGAAGAGAAAATTCTCTGAGCCACCCATTATGGTTCGAATCCAGGTCATAAAAAAAATGTAAACTAATAGTGGACTGTCTCCCCTAACCCTCTCACCCCATGCATCTCTCCTCTGTATTGCAATCCCTAATGGGAACATTTAAAACCAGTGCTTATGATAATGCCCTTGTTCCCATGGACACCACAGCGCTGCAGAACCAAGATTAATGGAGGACCATTGAGACTGGTCCTAAAAGATTGTCCCTCTTGTGTATTATGGTCTGTCATGCTGCATCCATTAGCAGAGGAGCGGAGGGTCCTCATCGTGTTGGTATCACTGGGACCAAATCGAGCTACTGCAAGATGGCATTTCCATAGCACATCAACAGATCATTTCACCACTGCTTAAGGCATCGTAAATTGGACTTATAGCTCAGCTGCTGGCATAAATAAGTCCCTTTGATAGTTAGTGGAAGACGTTATGACACTCCAGGGTACAGGAGGGGACATTGGCACTGTCATTTTTTTTCTCCAGCCCTGGCACCCTGGTGCCTCTGATCTTTCTGAAGATTCAGGGCACGCGCTCTTCATTACGGTTTGGGCACCAGGGACTTGTTTTTTTTGCAAGATTAATGAGCGCCACGGAAATTCTCCAGCGCATCTCGATAATTAAGTCTTTGTTTATCAAAAAACAAGTTATATTAGGAGCAGAAAATTCGCAGTAATTATTCATAATTCTAACAATTCAAGTATAGCTACCTCATTTGCCTGGGTAATTCTGCTTTTTAATTTCTTGCATACATTTGCATATTAATTTTGCCCGTCGGCTGCAGCAGGCTTTGACAGTTTGTTACTATGTGATGGTTTTCACAGGGGTGCGACTCAGTTGGGTGGCATTTCGACTGGGTGCAATGATAAATTATGAATTTTCTAATTTGCTGCATAATGAAGTAACCCCTTCCAACCCAATTAAAAAAAAAAAAAAAGGCAAAGACGGTGTCTTTTAAATAATATTTCCCAGGTATTTCATCTCTCCATTTTTGTTGTTGTTGTTGTTTTGCAAGCATTTTTTTTTTCACTTAAAAAGCAGATGACTGCATTTGCAGCCTTTCAGAATGACTGTGCCTTTCCATACATCAAACATGATTCATGATTCATGTATCCCCAGACTATATTCATGCTGTAAATTGGCCACTCCTCAACCCTCAGGGCAATCACGGATGATAGCAAAGAAGTCCTAGTTTCTTCTCTGATGTCCAATTTGGGCTGTAGTGATCTGTGTGTATGAGTCTGTCTGTCTGTGTGTCGGGAAGCAGGGATTTCAAATGAGGGAAATAAATGATGTGTGTTTGTTTTACATACTTACTCGAGAGGCTGTACTGTTGTAAATTAACTGCTAAACTACTGTGTGGGTTTCCTTCTAATTTCTTAAAATGGTTGTAGAAATAAATATATACGTATTTATTACTTCAGCATTGTAAAAAAGGATCTGTGGAGACTTAATTTGTGGGTGAGAGTTAAGGGATTTTAGTTCAGTGTTGGTAAGTGTGTTCAGTACATTTGGTAATTTTATGCTCATAATGCAGCACTTAGAAAGCACAAGTATTGCTGGGTAAAATTTGTGGTGTTTCATTATACAACTGCAGACGGGCAAAACAGTTTAGAAATACCGTAGGCCTGATGCCATCCCGACTTCAAAGAATCTGAAATAACCCAGCCAATCTGTTTAGCATGATGCAAATACTGTAATTATACAATTATGCTGCATTTTTAATATAGAACAATTCCTATACATTTTGTTGTCTCTTAAAATTCTGCATTATTAAGAAACCAAGGCATGATTTTATCGGAGGCTACACCACAACCACATGGCAGTAGATCATGGAGGATTTTGACATTAATACCCCACAATCAAGCAGCAGAGAGCACACAGCGCTAATACAAACGAACCGCAAAGTGCAGATTACATAACATTAATTCTGCACATCCCCATAAGGCGAGCGAGGAGCCCTCCAAGCTACCCTCACCCAGCCTGGCAACGCACCACACAAAGCCCCGACACCACCTTACACGAATACAGCAGAACTGCAAAGTGCCGAACACTGCCATTCAGCGCTGTCAACATTATTATAATACACAGCACACAGCGTAAGCCTGGCACAACTGGGCAACGTGGAGCGCAGTGATATTATAGCATAATCACGCAGCTAAATTCATGCCTACAGTACGGAGCAAGCAGCAATAATACTGAGCACAATACAGCATTGTCATAACATATATTAAAGCCGTTCAGCACAGCCACAAAGCGTGGTGGCATGTTGCATGTTTATACATAAAAGTAGGAGCAGGCTGTACTCAGCGGCACAGACGGTGCGGTGCTGGCGCCGCTCGCCACAGCTGTACGCCCACCCCAAACCAGACACGAGCACCTACAGCCAAACAGCCACAGTGAAACGCAGGCAACGGCACTGACACACAGCTTGCAGTCCTCTGGTGCAAAACAGGGACCCACAGCACAAGTCCATAATAGAAACCCAAAGAAATGACTGACATATGCACTCATTACTGCACAATTTAATTGTGCTGAGTGACACTACAGCACAGTCGCAAAACGCTTTGCCTCATACTGGCATAAAAGGAATAAAACTTATCTCAAATGTACCACGGTAACCTAAAAGAGAACAACTTGTTACTGCTTTTTTATTAATTACGAGAAAATCTCCCTACATGATATTTTACTAGTGGAAAATGCAGCTTTGTCAATATCAGGCTTTCCACAGGAATGTCTTGGTTTAATGACATTTTGACAGAAGGGGGGAGGTTCTTTGTGGTTTCTTAAATGTTAACTAATCCACTTAGACTTTTTTCATTTTTGCTTACCTTCTTTGCTTTGAATTTGTGTATGATTAAGAAGTTTTTTAATACATCAAAATTGTCCAAGTCAATGTTACTTACACGGTCAAGTCAATGTTACTTTAACAATGATGGTTAACCTCAAATTTCCCCCCTAATTTACCTTTGTGGTGAATGCAGTTGTTTGTTTGATTCTGAATAGGAACAAATTTTTTATGAATACTTTTTTTTAATATGCAGGAGAGGAAGGACTGCCTTTTTGCGAAGGCGAGTGCAAAACCCTGTGAGTGCCTAGGTCATGCTACCAGTAATCCAAAAAAGTCATAAAGTTCCTCAGCACCACAATTAGTGCAGCAAGGACAGGCTGCCTAACGTTTAGCTGCTGTGATGTTGCTGGGATGATACGGTACATCCGCAATGACGAGTCCCCCCATGCTCTTTGGCTGGGAAGTGTCAGTCTGGAGGGTGTCTGCAGCTTGGGCTGCCCCATGGAAGGGCACGGTGGTGCCCCACAGTGTGAGGCGAACATGGTGCAGCGCTGGGGAGAGCTGAAGTGAACCCTTACGTTGCTGTAATGCAGCATCACAGTCCACTGTCACAGTCTTGTTTTCTGGCGTCTGCTCGACAAAACAGAACTGTGTAAAGGGAAGCGACTGATCATTACGTGTACGCTAATAACATGAGCCTTTGACTGAAAACATCAATATATCCCAATAAAGTGCACAGTTAGTACATGGCAATTAATATTTATCTAGTCTGAATTATATTAGGGCTTTCTATAATGCCCACTGCTGTATCATCTATGCTGTGATCAAATGCAGCAGAGATACATAGCGAGGCATCTTCCCAGCCTTCAGTCTCTTCCCTTCCCTCGTTCTCCCTCACTTTGTTATTTATTATTATTCAAATTTATACATCACTAAACAAAAGAGCACTCATCCCAAGCCACTGATAAACTCTTAAAAATACATCTCATAAAATGAGCAGACTCCATAATTATCCACGGATAAAAATGCAACAGCAACCATGTGACTACACTATATTTAATCAAAATCACTAACAAATCACCACCAGAGTTCCTTCTAACCATATCTTTGCTCATCTTTTGCCAATGAGCTATACAGAAAAGACTGGTTTTGCACTGACACCTGAAGGCTGCTTTGAACCAAAAATCAAGCATACTTGAAGGTGCAGATCCTATTTGGGAAATGCGCTTTCCCTTTTAATACTTGTACAGATTTCCTAGGGAAACAGTAGCCATAGCACATGTTTATAGAACTAGTGCATATATCCATGTGGGTGTAACACTGCAGTATGGCAATGCTACTGGATAAGCACGGATCACTCAAGAAAAATAATTAAAACTGTAAAAAATTTAATTCTTGAGGGAAGACGTAGCCTCAGAAGCAATGGCCATTTAAGATAAGAGAGCAATTTAAAGCCAGCCTTGTTCACCTTCTTCAGCTGGAGTGTAGAAACTTTCTGATGGGGCTGCGTATCTGTCCTGTTTCGCAGGGTAGAAGTAATGAACTTCCACTGGTAATTGGGGTGCTTGGTTGTTTCAACAGCTGCAGTAGAGGTTAACCCAGGGCTTTCCGCTGAGGGAGACTTGGAAAGGCCTGGGACATTCTGGTCTGGAGAAGGAGTTATAATTTATTTTCACTTGAGTTTCTTCAGAAGAGAGCAGTGAACTAGCAAGAAGAGGTCTCCGTGTGCTTGTGGAGGAGCAAGAATGGTAGGACTAAACAGTACGAAGAGGCTTTTGATGCGTGAAGCTTGCTGGAATGGTTCTGGAGGACTTGTAGGATTGGCAATGCCAAACTTGGGATAGTCTTACACATACCACCCTTTAGGAGTGGTCCGGGTAGGGGATTATCCTCAGAGTCTGGCCATGGTTGCTTCCTGGAAAGTGAGCTGGGGTTCTAAAACAAAACCCGGAGGTGAGATAAACATCAGGCAGTGTGGACTATCAGGGATCCGGTGCCCAAGGGCACACCCTGACCTGCTTTTCTTTAGCTGTGTAGAGGTACCCGAATTGCCTTAATCCTTTGCTGATTTCATGAATTACTTCTCCTCCTCTTGTGGAGAAGGGTTAGCAGGTTTGACATTCACTTGAACTCATTCCCTATTATTTCCTGACCTGAAAGCTGTTTTCAAAATTGGCTGTGAGGTGAGCCTAGTTTAGGGATTTAGCTTTGTAGACCACTCTTTCATGGACCATTTCCTTTCCCAACACCTTAAGCCTCTGTGTTTGACTATTACAAATGCTTCACTGTGTGGCTCACTGTAGGTGTTCCAAATAAGCCAGCCTTTTTGTAAGAAGTTAAATACGTTATATTCCCTTTATATATTCCCTTTATTTGAGAGGTGACAGAGATTGTTCTGCTAGTGTTTCCTCCTTCAAGACTTTGTATTGCACTTCAAAAGTGCACTACTTTTGAGGGGTTCCTACTAGAGTGAAGACAAACCCTGGGGCTTGAGGGCTGCTGGCTTGTGGGCAGTAAGGAAGAGCCTCTGTGTATCCTTTCACGCAGCTCATCTGCTACTCATCTACTAGGTTTTACTAGTAGTGGTGAATATTTTGCCTGGAAAAAAAATATATCTGTAGCCCATTCATATATAAAAAGATTTCAAATTATTTCCCCCTTAAAACTGACTCTGACTCCAGAATTGTTAATAAGAAAGATCAGCAGGATGTGTAACCCATATGTTCAGCCTTCATTACATTGCTCCTGTGTTCACCTGCAGAGGTGTGCATATAAAAATTGCTCCCCTACTACAACCAGCTAGGGAAACTTGTCCCTAAAATATGAAAAGTGGAAGATCATGTGTTTAGTACTGTAGGATATGGAAATAAACTACTGAAAGCTTGATGCATAAATGTACTTCTATAACTATAACAATACTACTTCTTTAGGATAATTTTTAAACTATTTTACACATACTAATTAATTACTTAATTTAGATTTTAAAAGCTCCTTCTCAAATGTGGATGAGGGGAAACCCAAGATTTTTCGTTGCTGTAGAAAAAATCTCAAATTTATTATACCCTTCTTAAAGTCAGAATAGCCACAAGCAAGTGACATTTCAGACAGTCTTTGGCCACAGAAACAAAAACTTTGTACGTTATTCCCCAGGTATTGCCATATCTTTAAAGCTTCAAGCTGGAGGAACTGCATGTTACTTTCTCTTGTGTATGCAACTATTGCTCACTGGTTTTACTTGCTATTCTTCCAGCTATAGTAGGGGCACAGCTCCCCTGCAGGGTAAGTACACACATAATTTCCCTCCTTCTGTAGTAATAGGTAAACATGGGCAAAGGTCAGTGAAATTTTGTGTCCAAATACACATGGTAGATGGTGCAAGCACTTCAGGTTGATTCCAGGACTCCTTATTCCCTTTTTGGCCGTGACCATCAGATACTATATGCCAGCAAATGGATATGCAGACTCTCCTAGGAGATGATTCTCTAGGCCTTCAGTAGTTAGATCAATCGGTTTGCTCAAAACACAGAAATAGCCTTAACTGTGAAACCTTGAGGGTTCTTTTTTTAAAAAAGTGCCTTTTTATCTATGTGGTTTAGAATATGTAAAGGACAAACAAAACTATCTCTGAAAAATCACTACCAAGTCTGTAAAGTGATATCTGAAGGTCAACTGGAGAAGAATGCTGAGCCCAGCCAGCCGGGGCTTGGACACAACACTTGCAGTGGGCTTTCCCTCTGCTGTCCTCTGCTGCCTACATCAGTGGTGGCCAACTGTTGGGTCTGGAGCTGCATCCACCTTGCAAACAACAGATTATAACTTGTGTAAGGTAGGCTACCCTTTTTTAAGTGGACTTGGATAAGTTTCCCAGGCTTAGCTTTGGAAATGCTGACTACTACTTTTTGCTGCTGTGTGTTTATGTTGCTAGGTGTACCATTCATCTCCACTAAATATTAATATTCCTTAAAAAACCGTGTCTCAGAATTATTCAAATAAAAAGGATTTCAACTACTTACATATGTGTGGTAAGGTGTAATTGGCAAATCGGACTGGGATGATATCTTTCCTCATTTTGGTGCAAATACTTTTAATTTATTTTTTTGCTTTCCAAATGAAGCATGTATATTTTGAAAAACCTAAAAAAAGGAAAAATCTGGATTTGAATTACCAAAAGAAACCATTTAGTTGACAAAATATTTGCCGTAAGAGTGTTTTAACAGAATAAAACCTTCCACCACATCTATTAACAAAACAATATTTGTAAATCATCTTCAGTGTGACAACAATAACTATATGTTAATCATTATTAATAATAAAATATCAGTGAAGGGACTGAAAACTTTTTAAAATGACTGTGTGAAAAATATGCAAGACAGCAAGTTCAGAACCTAAAGCTATAAATACACAAGGGAATAGTTATTTAACATGTGCTGTAATTTGCACTATTTAAATCTAATATTAGAGCTGCGGCTTTTTTATGTCAAATCTAGAATGCTTCGAGAACGTTAGATAAAAACGGTCATTTCTGCATTTGCTGAAAGAGATTGTGCTGTATTTTATAAGAATGCCATGTAGATTTAATCCATGTAAACTGAGATCTTTCTTATTATACAAATAGGACACAGAAAAAATGCTTTCATTTTCTTATGTTCTGTAAAGACAAACTATATTTAAATTTCTGTAATGATCTGCGAAGACTGGCAACACGCAGTAAAGTTTGTCAAAAGGATGATGTGTATTGACTTAACTTTCCTGGTTAATGGGTTCAGTCCAGTTTATCTTTTTGTGACATGGGAGGAAAAATTCAATATATAATTTTGTGTCATTTAGGGGAACCATGAATGTGGAATCAAGGGAGGGAAAGGGAGAAAAATAATAACTGTTCAAATAATTTTAGCCTGAGAAGCAAATAGATTTGACTGCAGTGCCCAACCCCCCTAACTGTATTTGTGTACACTGGTTCAGAGTTTAAGATTCAGATAACACTCAGTATTCAAATTTGTCGTAAGCCATATGTGCAGGTGAGAAATTGCAATGTTTTGAACTGTTTAAAATTCATTTTATTTGAAACTGTGCTTCAAAACCAGAACAGTCCTGCTAACATTCTGAATGTCACTTGGCTCTTTAATAATACTGCTCGAGATATTTTGAGCAAAGCTAATTTTGAAGTACAGGTAGTTAGCTAGAGTTTAGACCCCTTACCAACTAAGCAAGTTGCGTCACGTTTACATCAAACTTGATTATGCTATTTGCTTTTAGTAGGATATCATGTGCATACCACTGCTTTATTTTATTTTGCTTATAATTAGGATGGCATGCACAGTACTCAAAAGGAGGGAAAAAAAAGGCAACATTTTAAGTGTGTGCTCCTGTAACAGTGCTTTGGTAGGGTGATCAGGTTTTACTGATGTATTAGTGTATAAAAAGAATTGAGTACAGGCTAGGAACGGACAATACTATTATGCCATTTTTATATAAGATATAAACCTAAGCCCATATATTGGCACCCTGGGGCTTGCTTATTTCACTGTCTCATATTCTTGATGGCCAATTCTGGAGGTAGTTGTGAAGCAAGCAAGTTTCGTGCTGAGGTTAGGGCTCAATAGGAAGCAAGGCTGCTGGGGTCTAGACAATCCCCATCCTGTCTAACTTCAGCATGTTATCTTCTTTTCCCACCCAGCTTGCTAAAAGTTTTACAAGCCTATTTTTTCCTAGCCACCAATGATGTATTTTGGAATAACCTTTAATTTAGCGCCCTGTCTTTATCAGCCCGCAGTGCTTTTTGTTCTCCACAAGAGCAAACTAGTGTTACTTGTTCACTAACCCAAAAGCAGTGGCAATATTGAGGAGAGAAACCAAGACAAACAAAACTGATTAGGGCAAGATTTGCTTTCGGAGAACCTATTTCTGTCACAGGGGGATGGATAAATAAAATAATGTTTCAATAATTTATGTGGTGCACACAGAAAAAAACATTGGAAATGCGAAACAAAAACAACGCGTAAAGAACAACTGAAGTTGGTAACTGCTTTAATCAGCTCAGGTGATAATTCTAAAATAAATGGAAATATCACTCCTGTTTCCAGCTCACAAGTAGCAAAAGGCTTTTGGATATGTGTTCCCCTCTCAGAAGTTCACTGCAGTCTTGTTCTCCTCACTGCAGTGTGGGACTAGATGAGATTTGGCCATGACCTGGACATGAACTCTCTCCTTATCACCAAGAGGCAAGCGTGGGCTAGTGGTCAGCAGGAAGCTGGAGGAGACTGGTGCCCAGCACTCAGTCCTCGGCTCAGGGCTCGTTTTGGGAACACAGAAAAGTCCCTTCACCGCTCTGTGCCTCGGTTGACCGGCCTGTGAGAGAATGTATTTATCCGCTTCCTTGGGTAATCATGAGGAGTAAGGAATATACAGATCGCGCTCTGGGAACTTTTAAACCGTTGATCTCCCTAGTGAGGGATGAGCACCTCTGCCTCCTTTTCGCTCCCCGAGCCTCTGTGCATCCGCTTTGTCACAGCATCCGTCCTCAGATTCCTATGTCAGCTCGATATAAAAAGAGACGAAGTTGCTATGGCATCAACTTGGTGCTCCCAGGGAAGGCGGAGAGGAGCAAGAAGGGGCCCGGGCAACGTCGGTGGGGCCGTCGCGGGAAGGCAGCCAGGAGGGCTCGGCCGCGAGACCGGGGGCTCTCGCACCTGCAGTCGCGCAGCCGCTCTGTGCAGGGGTCGGGGTCTGACAGTCCCTCAGTGCAAGCCCTGGGTGTTGGGCTCTTGCAGGATTTATGTGGAGGCGCGCTATTGTTTTGCAGGAATTCTTTGTGCTGGCTGCTTGCTTTTGTTGGCCCTGCTGGAGGCGGGGGCAGGTCACTTGCGTCGAGACCCCGGCACGGCGCGGAGGTCCCAGCCCAGGGCAATGGCGGTGGCAGCCGTGAGAGACTCGGGGCACCGTGTTGGCTCAGAAAGGTCGGGTCCCAAAGGGCCGGGACTGGGAAAGTGCTGGCATGTCACTGTGTGAGAGGCTGCTGAAGAAGTTGAAGCCTCTTTTTCTGTCTCTCCCTCTCCTTCTCTCTTTCCCCTCCAACTCTGCCTGCCCCCCCTCCCGCCAGCCCTTTGTCGACACTTGATCATTTACATCAAGTTGACATTCGCAGAGTTTACTCAGGGGTCTGTAATTGTATTCTTTCACCGGTTCTGCATTACCAACCATGAAAATGGAATCTTATCATCCCTGACCAATTTTTAATGTACAAAATGATTTGGCCGAGGTTCAAAGGGAGTCACAATTGAAATCAGGTGAATGATACATGTACGTTTTTTTTCAGTTTCTCCGTGCCTTGATTTGATTTTTTCTCGTATGGCATACAGGGAGATGTAGCTTATTTTTATATGTGTGTGTGTGTGTGTGTGTACAAGCTATATAAATGCATGTATATATTCTGCACATATATTGATGCACTATCTGCCTATCTATATTTTGTGTACATATCACTCAAATTTACCCATTTGCAATGCAATGGATGACAATGAAGTTTGCTCTAATCCCTAAAAAGCAATCAAAGAATTGGAGCAGGGTTAAAGCCTGCTGATAGTGCACTGCGATTAATAGGACATTATTAAATAGCTCCCCTCCTTCAGCTCCTCTTCCCTCCACCCCCGTCCCCCGCCATCTTGCCAGATGAAAAGAGGCCTCGGAGACAAAATAAATAAATAAATGAGGTTACATTTACATTATAAAGAATAGGAAAGAAAACAATAGGGAATCCTCCTCACTGAAAGGCATACCATGTCCAAAGGGACAGAGTCCTCAAAGTATGGGGGGGAAGGGGAGTTCCTGCTCTCAAATATCATTAGAATGTTTTTTATCTTTTCGCAGTTTCATAGTGTGAATAATATGGACATACATAACTCAGTCAAGCTGCTTCTTTCAAGAGTACAGTTCCTTAAGATCAAGGAATCTATCAACTTACATAGCTCCCTTAGCTATCTTATCTAAGTACCTCACAAACAGGAATGTATTTATCCACACAGTCCCTGGGCAGGAGGGAAATGTTCTTGTCTCCATTTTATAGATTGAGGAGAATGACAAAGAGATTCAAGGCCTCAAAGCAGCTGCTGGTTTTGGAGGGCCTGGCTTGAGGCACCCTGGACTTTCTACCTTTCCTCTTCTGTAGCAGCTGCCCCCCATTCTCCTGCCCAGATGCTAGAGACCTTACCTGTATTTCTGAATGAAATGAATGGTTTCTGAAAACTACACCGAAGAAATGCCAGGTTTGACACTTCAGAGTCATTAGCCACTTTTAGAACAAGTGGCTTCCTTAAGGTCATGCAGGGAGTGGGTGGCCATCCTGGGAACTGAACCTGGCCTTTTCCAACCACAGGACGCTGTTTCCTAAGACGGCAGAGCGTATGCGCTGGTAAGGGAGTGAATCTGTACTTTGTGTCCATATGTACTTGGAATATCGAGAGAATCAACAGGAGGGGCTTTCTGCTTAATGCTCAGAACGGACCAATGGTGGTCTAATTGCTTTATCCATAACGAGTCTGTTGTGGGAGGAGGGAAGTTCTAATGTGTTGTCACTATGCAAGAGATGTGCCTACAGCTTCCACGAAGGCAAGTTGTGCAATGACAATACAGCAAAGAGGTTCCGAGTGCTCTTAGGGTTAATATTTTTTTTTGGGTGGGACAAAGGTATAACTGGTAAGAAAGCATATCTTTGGTGGGGATTTGTAGTGTTGAAGTGACTGGTAAATCACACAGCATTTCAGGATGCTGTGCTGGTGACATCAAACTCAAAGCTCTGGGAAAATGATAAACCAAACCTGGAAGCATGCTTAAGCTCTATGTGCTGTGAAGGAAATCTTGTGACTGAATTCTCACAAGATCCAGTGTGGTTTGTGCAATATCCATTTGTCTTAATTGGCAAGTTATTTGACATCCTCAAATATATTTGCAATTTTAATTATACTCTGATTCTAAAGAAACTCTTCCTGAAATATTTGACCACCATGAAAAAAAGTAGCTCCTTTAAGCAATCATTAGTTTCTCTATTTTTTTGATGGAATCCCGGAACTGGCAGGATTTCTGAAGTCAGTGTCCTTGTGCCCTTTTTTTGCTGTGAAATAAGAAGTGTAAAACCTATGCTTCTAAAATTAGCATTGATATAAATTGCGTCCTTCTGATAAATAATGTTATGAAAAAAATACAAATTTCCCTGTAATCTGTGTATCTGTTAAAGATGATTTTAATGGCAGAATATAGACACTTCTGAAAGTTCTCGTTCAAGTGTGTTTTGCTCATTGCATACTCTATTTCTCATCTCACTCATGTAGCTGTGATTTCATACTAAGGGGTAGAGATTAGCCTGACCAGAACGAAATTATTGTTCATCTCCCAGATGCATTCAGATAGTGTTTTGATATTTTATGGTGAATAGTGTTACTAAAAAGGATTTGCATACTCCCTTTGGAGTTGTTCTGGCAGGGGGGTTTTCCAGACTGGAGTCAACACATTGCACACACAACAACTGGGAGAACGCAGTTGATTTCCTTACTTCAGAAGTATCCAGTGACACATCTAAAAATGTGATGATGGTTAAGCACAAACTCAAAGATGACAAAAATCAAAGAAAGCTTTTCCATGCAAAGCTTTGTTTCTATAGTCTGTGTTATTGAAAAAAGTGCGTGTTGGTGACAAAGGAGTGGGCTCAGCTACTGCTCTCATATATAAACTGCTTGACATTGTCATGAGAGAAATCAACAGAGCCGCAATTGTAAATAAGAGTTTCCTTCATGCAGAGATGAAGGCAGTGTTTTCTAAGGAATGTAAAATGGGAAACAAAATAACAAGTAATTCCTGCTTGGATTTCAGGACAATGCTTGACATGATTGGTGACTGTCCTGAGGAACATGTTTGGGAATGGCGCTCTCTCTTTCAAAAGGAAAGCTTTGGATCTTTTGTTGTTTGTTTGTGGGGGGCAGGAAACCCAAAGAAACATGTTAGTGCAGCTATTTTAATGTATTTTTCAGGAAACTAAAAATGAGTGATCTCTCTGCCAAGCAAAAAGAGTACCAGAAAAAAAAATATAAATTCACTAAGATACTGGGAAGGTGAGAAGTGTTCATTTTCTGTATTCCTTAGCCTGGCACTATGTATGCTGTGTGACCCCGTAATGTCCATGTGTGCTGAAGCTTTGTTCAGCATGTTCCAGACAAGAGGCAAACTTTAGGCTTTGGAAAACTGGCTGTGCTTGACTTCAACAGAATCATTGTGAGTAACCTGGGAAACTGAAGAGACAGTGCCACTGGTGGCTATCAGGACGGTGTCAAGATGATGGCTCTGATTCTGGCAAAGGTGAAGTGTGTTGCAGACTGCTGACGTATTTTTTGAAACATTTAGTTAATTGTTGTATTCTGATATTTAATGATCTAAGTATGATTAAAGACTTTAACTTTCTTTTGTCTTTGCTGTGGTACAAATCCGTGTCATGATATAAAAAGATTAGCACCCATTTCACTGTTTTAGATATGATTTCAATGTGATAACTTCTGCATTTAGCTTTACTGTAAAAATGATTATGTATATAGCATATCATAACTCAAGATGGTCTTCTGGTTTTGGTCACAGTGATAGAGAGGATAGTAATATACAGCCTTTGTTAAATAAGAATGAGATGAAAATTTATAACAGGCTGTAAGTATCATAATGAATATCTACAATAAAGTCTGCTTTTAGCTGTTGATTTTTATTATTGTAGGATCACCTGTATCACAGGAACATTCCTGACATTTGCCAGAGTTAGAAAGATTTATCCTTGGACTACAGGGAAATGCCACAGGGTGAAACTGATAAATTTTTCACAGTAGATTATCTACAATTAATACTAAAAGAAAGGCAGCTGAACAGAACCACTACACCTCCCCCCCTCCCGCCCCCCCACCAAATCAGTTCTGGAATCTAAACATCATGACTACCTACTTAAACACTTTGATTGTAGTTTGGAGGAGCTGTGAGTGAAAAAGAGGAGCTCATTAACAAAATCTCAAAAAAAAGCAGAATTGCAGGTAACTAAATTATCTCCTTTGGGATACTATAATTTCACAGGAGATGTGTTATCTTTGGGGAAAAGAAAGCTACAGAGTTATCCAAAAAAGAAGTAATACAAACTCAAAGTAAAAGTTGGGGCAAACATTTTGATGCAGCTGATGGAAACAAGACATTTTCACACAAACTATTCTGTATATGAGCTTAATTTTGTTGAATGCAGTTCAGCATAGGAAGGTATCTAGAAATCAAAACTGATCAAAAATTAACTTTTGATCTCATGAAAGACACATCAGGATAAAAACCAAAATATAAAAGCTTTGGGGAAATAAAACTTTCAGAAACATTACTTTTACAATTGGTAAAGTGTTTCATTTTTATATTTTTCAATTATTTCACCATTAAACTACATCTGCTCTGGTTCCTACTAGAATTCCAGTTTGGGTATGTGACAGCCCAGTCAGCTCCATATATTGGGTTCACAGCTGAGCTTCATTTTCTGTCATGCAATTGCTCAGGGCTGTGCATACTTGCTGTAGGGGCTTTGTAGAAGGATAAAAAAAAGTTCTAACTTTTTTTTCAGCTTCTCGCCTAATTCAGAATTGGTGCATGGATTGATTGGAAAGGCATGTGGGCAAAGCACCGGAGAAAAATCTTATCAAGGTAGGGAGCTGAATTTTAGTTTTCTGGTTCTGCCTTGGAAAAATATCTACGCATTAGTAAAAAAATGTAATAATTTTCAGATAACATTTGGGTTATTCAAAAATTGCATACTTGTTTATAGGGACTGTCAGAATATACCAGCTGCAGTCAGAGTTCTGATAGTGTTATCCATGCAGTCAGTTGTAAAGTGTGTTACTGCTCCTCTTGTCTTTTTGAGATTGTCCTGGTTGTGTTTAGAAGCAGCGAAGACCTTAGGGAGGTTGTCTTTTTCATGGAGGCAGAACAGGATGGGTCTGCACTCCTAGAGCAGCTGTATTTTATGCAATGGAGTAAATAGTTTCTTGCTGAGTTGCACCACACCTATGTTAATTTCTATTGCCCATGAATACCTTTGGAAAAATGTTATGTCTTTCTACTTCCTAATTTTTCTTTTTTCTTCCTTTCTTTCTTTCTGCACTGAATCTCTTTAGACCTATCATACACAGATTTCTCTTTCTCGGGGTTTACATAACATATCTATTATTGTAATTTCTTAGTATTTAAGCAAATATGAATTTGAGGAAATATTATAATAATTAGTAGTTTAAAATTTAGGATTAGGAAGTATTAGTGAAAGAACTGAGACATAATTCTTGAATGTCTGTGAAATGGGAAGCAATTTTCTAGGAAATGAGACTTTTATCTGAGAAAGGCTGTGGGCTGAGCCCCAAAAGTCTTTAAAAAAACCCCCAAAGAGTCTGATTAAACACTTCGTAAATGTGTTCTTGGATTCTGGCTTTCTATTGCTTCTGAAAGGCTTTCATCAGACAGACTCACTTTCCTAAATTAAATGACTTGTCAAGTGCCCAGAGCACTTCAGACCTGTCACCCTGCATCTGAGACCCAAGCTAAGTTATTTTCTGGTCCTTAGCAGGTCTAAAAGTTCTGTAGGCTTTAGTTGCCTCTGTACAAGTGCTGTGTCACCAAGAAACTGATGCAGAAGATGCTGGATTATTACCTCTGTGAAGCAGAAATAGCAGTAACCACATGCAGTAAGTAGTTTGCACTTACTGGCTTTTCTGAATAGAACCACATGTTAAACACCCAGAGAGGCCACAGTTATGTGGAAGGGAGGCACCTCTCTCTTTCCAACTTACAGTCAAGCTTGGGTCTGCATGTTAAGAGTATTGCTGCTTTTTAAATTTTACTCATTATGTGAGACACTGTCAAGTCAATCTAATATCAAAACCAAGGTTTTGTAAATCAGTGATGTATAAAGCCTGGAAGCAATAGAAAAGCTTCCACGACACTGAAAAAAAAGTCTGGGGGAATCATAATTTTAAAGAAGCAGCATTTCTCCGCATTGTTTGTTACTCAGACATCATTGGATCTTCATGTGTGAAAAACAGCCAGGGAACCTGATTAGAAGCAGGCCCAATCAATAAAAGTGAGATTGATTCCCCCTTCCCTCATATACAAAAAGTAAACAAACTGTGTACATGGAGAGACGTGACTTTGTTGTGATAATCCCATGCCTTCTGAGTAAACCTGAGTGCAATATTTCTTTCTCTTTTTTTTTTTTTTTTATAAAATTTCTAGGCTTTATTTTATCATCATTTTTCTTGTAAATATTTTCTACTCCTTGTGCATTTGCAAAATTCAAAATAATTTTTGGCCTCCGATTTCTTTAAATCATTGAACCCACTATTTGGAAGAGGAAGGAGCTGATAAGGACTCCTATTTGGGGCTGAGCAAGAAGATCTAGAGATCTTCCAGATACTGCTTGGTCTTCATAATGTTACAATCCAGTTAATCCTGAAACACCTTGTGAGTCAAAGCAATGACATTACGGATAGACTTGATAAATAACTAGTTAAAGTAACAACTCTGTTAAGTAACCATATTTAAGTTTAGTGAGTACCTTACCGTGTTTTAAAAAGTGTTTATACGAAACTGGAGTTCAGATCTCTCATGGATGGTATTAATTGCATCCTTGGTTTAAAAAACACAGCCTTTTGAGAACCCTTTTCCCTGACTGCTTCTTTCTAGTTATCAAGCCTTTCCATTCCCTTTCTACTATATCTTTCCTTCCATTCTAGTTTCCCAATCAGCCTTTGAATGTCTTTCTTTCTTTCCCTCTCTTAGCCACTTCTGCTCTGATCTCTATTGACACCTTGAAGCTGCTCACTTTGCCTCCTTTTCAAAGGCCCAGGAAAAAGGTGTTTTTTTCAACTTTTGTTCTCCTCAGGCCTTTGTGTGTGGAAGCAGTTGAAAACAAAATGTTAAAATGGAAGAGTGGCCAACCAGAAAAAACTTCTATTTAGCCAAAGCATATGGAGAAAAGAACTTGGTTAAATGCAATGGTGCCTGAATCTACTAGAGGCTCAAATACTTCTAATAGTTTTGCTTCTGAGATACCTACTGTCTCTAAGGAGATGCACAAAGCTAGCAGTGATTTTACAGAGTCCCGTAAGTCAGTCATTTTGGCCATATGCAGTAAATTATCTGGATTCACCAAATATTCGGAGAGTGTAAAGACGGGGAAGGCAGTGCTTTATGTTGTTCTCCCTGTTCTTGTCTTTATAAACTGCCTCAGTGTTTATCCAGAAAAATGTGGATCCCCTTGAATAGTTCTTTATTTGGAGTTTGAACGCTCCCTTAAACTCTTACTGTTACTAGATCCTAGTGACATCAGACTGTTGTACCATGTTTAATTAAAAGTGGCAAGCAAACACTGTACAACTGCTTCTAAAATGCCTGGGAGCTATTTGAAAGCTTTAGCATGTTAGAGGGGAAAATGGCCTGGTTCTATCTCCCTTTCTTGAGGGAGAGGAGAGGGTGTTGAGAGGGAGAGAAAATTAACCTTCTTGTGCTGCTCCAGAACTGCTTTGTCTATGTCTGTCTAGCCTTTGGGATACTACTGATTTTTGGAGTGATTGAATTTCTGTGGATACCCCTTCTGTGATGTGATTATGAAAGCAACCAACAACTTGCTAATTGATAGTGAGTTTGTTCAGGTGCTGTTTACTTTTAATTGGTTTTAAGAGAGTTTGGCTGTGCTAGTTCACTTGTTTGTGTTTGCTATAAAATAATGTACTATGTGAGAGACCAAGGTAATAGCCTTAGACATTTAAACAAATTTAGGAAAGAGCACTCCCTGTTCTGTGTACTGAGAGCTAAATGGCAGCCTGGTGTCAACAGTAGGGAATGACATTTATAGCATCTAACAGCTAGAAAACCTTCAGATAAGCTACCCTTACATTTCCTGGTAGGAGTCCTTCTGGCAAGGAAGATCACCTTTAGTAGGTTAAGAAACTACTTATTTTCAGTCTTTAATATAAAGTAAGCATGAGTTCTTCACTTTTGATTATTATTTTTTTAAATTCTATTTGAACACTTTATTCAGAATATTGTTGAAGAATGCATGTAATGGGTCAGTGTTTTTTTAAATATTTTTTTCTCCCTTCTTTTTTCCTCAAGTAAAAAGCCTGGTGAATGGCATTGTAACCTACTCAAATTCATTGATCTCTCTTTTTACGTCACATCTGCTTGTTTGAGGGTTTACCCAGCAGTTGATTAAATCTATTAGAGAGCCGCTCTTGCTTAGCTGCCTAAGTATTGTGGTTTTAGAATTCCATGATGAATCTGTAATTAATCCTGTGGTGCAGCTTTGGCAATTTTCCGTACATCATTCCAAGTGGGAAAAGGTAGCAAGGTTACTGTATGGGACCATGACTACTATTTAAGCACTTTTTAGCATTTTGATACTGAAGGGCTTATAGCACTATTTCATACATAAATGGTGGAGCTAAATATTCCTTTAGCCCTATTAACATCAAATTAAAGCCCTTTTCCTAGGAGATAATTAGTTGATACCGTCATTGAAGTTCTAATTTATTTTGTAAGAAAAGCCTATAATTGGACATTGTTCCCACCCAATACCAAAGAAATCACATGCACAAGTGGTCGTTTTTGTTCCAACAGCATATGCCTCTTCTCAATGTAAGTTTATTTGTATTGCAGAGCAGCCTTTAATTTCTATTTATTATGTGGTCTTTTGGGGCCTGTGTGTGCAAAGCACCACTTCACAGTCCAGAGGTGAGACCACAACTACTACACCACAAACCATCCTGGGACGGTAGTGTATCACCTCTGAGGTCAATAAGTAGAGAATAATAGAGATGGAAAAGGGAAGATGGAGAGAATCACTTATAAAGAAGAAAGAGTAAAATAAATATCCAGAAGTATTTGGAGACTATAGGCAATGAGAAATGAGAAAAATTGCCTGGCATACTCCAAAGAGGGTGTATAGGGTTTACGTGGTAAAGTTTTGGTAGCGGGGGGTTACAGGGGTGGCTTCTGTGAGAAGCTGCTGGAAGCTTCCCCTGTGTCCAACAGAGCCAATACCAGCCGGCTCTAAGACGGACCCACCGCTGGCCAAGGCTGAACCTGTCAGTGACAGTGGTAGCACCTCTGGGAGAACAGAGTTAAGACAGGGGAAAAACTGTGCAACAGAAGCTGCAGCTGGGAGACAGGAGTGAGAAAATGCGAGAGAAACAACTCCACAGACCCCCAGGTCAGTGAAGAAGGAAGGGGAGGAGGTGCTCCTGGCACCGGAGCAGAGATTCCCCTGCAGACCATGGTGAATACCGTGGGGGGAAGGTGTTTTAAGATTTGGTTTTATTTCTCATTACCCTACTCTGATTTGATTGGTAATAAATTAAACCAATTTCCTCAAGTCTAGTCTGTTTTGCCTGTAACGCTAATTGGTGATTGATCTCTCCTTGTCCTTATCTGGACCCATGAGCCTTTCATTATATTTTTCTTTCCCCTGTCCAGCTGAGAGGGGGAGTGACAGAGGGGCTTTGGTGGGCACCTGGCATCCAGCCAGGGTCAACACACCACAGAGGGATTATCAGGAATGATTACAGGCTCGCAAAGTTATACCTATTGAAAAACATTTTCTGGTGCTGAACTCTATTATGCTTAGTGCTATAACCCTTTACTCAGGTGAGCTCTCCTACTGGCAGCAGATGGACTTCTTTGAAAAGCTTTCTTTATATGAGTTTTCAGGCCTCTTAAACTGTAAAATACTCCTGTGAGAAAAGAAAATGAGATTCCAGTAAGGAAGACATTTAGAAGTGGTCTGGACGAAGCCCTATGTAATTAACTCTTGAGGATGGCCTTACTGTGGAGGGCAGAAGACTTTCATGAGTCTCTTTCTCAAACAGTAGATCTGAGGTTAGGACTAAATTGAAGGAGCTGGAATTGTCCTACTACTGTAAAACCTCAGCCATGTTCTGACTCAGTATGATGGCAAGAAAAAACTGTACCTTTCCCTCCCCCGCATTGTGGCTTCAGTTGTCAAAGAAATGTGGACCATGGGAGAAAAGTAGCATGCTCCAGCCAAGTTCCTGATCTGTACGCAAGGGGCAGCAGGGCCGTGGCATGGAGCACAGTTCCCATACAGTCCGTAATACTATCAAGAAGGAATGGAAGAGCATATAGGCCTGATTCTCCTAATTAAAATACCTGTATTTAATTTTTTTTTAACATATTTGAGTGAGTGGTTTACTAACAGTGTGGTATTCTGAAGTTGTGAAATAAGCAGTGACAATTCGCAACACTAAAAATCTTATGAAGGCTTAAAGGCTAAGTTCATTCAGGTTGATTTTTTTCTTTTCCCTCTCTTTTCTTCTCTCTCTTATCCCCCACCCCCCACCCCCACCTTGTGGACAGGAATCAAAACTTTTACTTTTCCCAGATTCACTTTGAAATAAGCTCTGTACAAAGCTAAGTTTTGTGAAAAGTAAAGGACAAAGAAAACCCAAGTAACAGAGTTCTGGAGGTTTCGGTTTTTTTCTTTATAGGCCAAATATGAATGGGACACATGGTGTGTCTTATTCTGATTCAGTCAGCTTGTCCACATCATTAAACTGTCCAAAGATTTGCTTTTTACTGCCACTGAAAAGCCATGAGCTTGAATATAGTTGCAGTTTTGCTTTGGGATTGGAAAGCATTACGGGATCTATATTCAGAAACCTCTCTGTCTTCCTTTAGCCAGTACAATCATTCTCTCAAAGACCTGTGTCTGGGATTAATATTTTATGCATGAAATGTTTCATATACAGTAGTGACATAATAAGAAGAGGCATTTTATTAGTTTGTGCATGCAAGAAGAATGGATTACAGAAACAGGAAGTGTGTAATGTAAGGACTTGCCTTAAGATGCCATTTTTATTAACACCAAAGTTCATCATTTTAAGGCAAACATGGTTTATGCTTTTAGTTTTTTATTTTAAATTTGCCAGGCCCTGTCTAAAGAGGTAGCACCCCATTTATTTGTGTTCTTCATGCATATCTTGCACAGAAAATAGCCCATGTGGAAAGACAGCAAACAGATAGCTGCAGCTGTTGCCACTTATGCTCCACAGCACAATTTTAGAAATTAATGGTTTCTAATCCCCAAAATAATATAGATACAGAATGGTGTTACATTCCGAACTGCCAGGCTGAAGTCCATTGCTCTTATTTCATAAATATGTTTATAAGAGTCTGCCTTAATCTCTCAACTGCAAGAAAAGCTTTAGAGATCAGTCTGGTTTTAAAGCTGAAGTTATTGACCTTTGGCAACTCATTGCTAGCCAGGGAAAAACACTGATGTATCTCTTTGTTGAAATATTTAAGACAATTGTAAGGCACCAGAGCTATTGTTAGATAAAGCTCCTTCTGGTCTTGCCATCTACTTCACTGATTGAAGATAAATGCAAATATTTTTGGCACTTTTGGGCTGTTGTTGAAGTGAAGGAATAAAACATGTTTGTCTGACAATTGCAGGTTATTAAAGACTATTAAATTGGTAATCCCTGGGAAATGGAGGTAAATCTCTCTTCAGTAGCAGCAACAGAATAACTTTTGTCTAAGATTTTGATTATTATTATTACTTTATGGTTTAGTAAAACAATCTGCAAATTGTTCCTGACCTCAGATTTTCAAAAATCATGAATCAAATCCCTTTTCTCTCAAGACAGGAAGCAAAATATTGTACTGTTTGTCTTCTCTTGTTTAAGCTTTATGGGAAGGCTCTATTTTCAAACTCTTTTTTACAATTGGAGAGTTTATACTTTCTGAAAAAAAGAAAGCAGAGGTATTGGGAAGATCTGCACTATAAGAAAAGCACCCAACAATATAAATATGAAGGTAGAATCATGAAAATTGGATACATTACTACATAAATCTTTTATTCTAATAGATTCTAAAGCTCATCTCAAATGGATAAAGTTATTGATCACAAACGTACAAGTTAGGGGAGAAAAAAAGCAACAAACAACAACTTTTTTCTAATAGTTCTGATCTCCCACACTTCCAGATGAAAGCAAAGAGGCATGCTGGTGCATGGTGTTTTTGAAAATCAGGCTGCCGCTCATATTGCACCTCATTACCAAAGCTGGGTGACAGTGACGATGTATTGACAAATAAGATGCCTTCTATTCCATCCTTCTCTTCATGCTACATTAGCTTTACTCTCATCAGCAACTGTGTTGTTAAAATAAGTGATATCCAAGATGTTAGAGAAAGAGCTACTGTAGGGAGCTTGACGTTGCCAGGGTCATGCCAGTCCACTTGTTATTGAAGACTTATATCCATCTTCCTAGTTTTACCCTGTGCATGTCATTTTTTTTGTTGTTGTTGACCTTTAAAAGTAAGTAGTTTACCTATTCTATGTGTTTACCTATTCTATGTGCAGAAATTTTGGCTAAGCTCTTATCATCTCAGCTCTCTTCTCTCTCATTACTACTGGCAGTCATTGGCAGTATAAATACTGTACAGCCCTGGACTCCCCCTTTCCCCCTTAGTTCTCAACAGCACCCAACATCTTGCTCTGTACTGCCCTGGGAACTGGGAAGGAGAGAATAAAGAAGTGTGAGAAAGCATCCCAGAGCTTGAGATGTTGTACTGCAGTGAGGGGTTATGCTCTGCAGTCAGCAAAGCACCCAGAAGTTGTCTTGTTCATTTAATATAGGGTTTCAAAAAGGCCTGGACTTCTACTGCCTTCCAGTTGTCCTTGAATCACATGAGGGAATCACATGCCATATCTCTATGGAGCAGCCAGTACAATGGGGCTTGAAACTTGCTTGAATTTTCAAGACAGAAGACAAAACTTTAGTGGGAAAATGAGGGGAAAATTACATGCTCCATTCACTCTGAAGCCTGAAATGATTTTTCACCTTTTTGGGGGCAGGTTAGGGGATTCCCTGGTGCTATATCAGGCTGTACAACAGATTGAGTTTAAACATGTCCTATGTAATCTGGACATAGCAGCATGGAGGGCTGAGCAGACTAATTCAAATTGTCTTGAGGTCTTTCAGTGTGCTTCTGCAATATGTGATGCATTTCAAAATGGGATAATGCTTAAGGTTCATGGATGTTTTTAGGATTTGTTTTTTATAAAACACTTTGTGACCAAAAGCAGGTGCAAATACTAAGTATTTGTGAGCAGGATGTACTTTCAAGGAAAATTATAAGGCTAAGCATATTGCAGGGTCTCAAGCATTACACCAACCCATCGGAACAGATGTGACAGAAACTTTAGAAAAGAACCAGATTGATGGTCTACTAATGAAATGAATTATGTAAGCTCTGACATGCAGGTGAACCAGCAACTAGCCCAGATAACAGGAGCAAGGTCAGGTTTTTGTTCTAAGTGGCTGGGCCAAATTTAGTAAAATCTGAAGAAGCTTGGCCTGTGTGCCGGCGAAAATACAAGACTGCATAATGTAAGATTTTTGAAAACAGCAAACTGGAAAAGTAAAAATATTTAGCAAATATCATAATGATCCTAAGAAAAAATGATGAAAGCAAAATCAGTTGTATGTACAATACAGAGCTCAAGTGCAAGGAGAAAAAACAGAAGAATGGGAAGTATAGTAATGAGATGGGAAGCGTGTGAAACAACAGAATCAACAGAAGAATGGAGAACTGAATTGTAGACTGCAAAAACATCAATCCATGAGTCCAATGAGGTTCCTGGAAAAGAAATAATACAGGAACAGTAGCAGGCTAAGATCAGATGAGGGGATGTAAATAATGTATGGGTGGGGAGGATGGCAACTTAATCACAGAACCCAGAATTTGCCTCCCAGAAGGGTGGAGAAAACCCTGAACACTGGCTGGAATGCAGGCATGAAGTGATCCCACGGCATTCACTTGACATAGCGACAGAAGGTTTTCACAGATCGTCATCTTGTCTCTCACTTACTGCAGCTCTGGTGTTCAGCTCTGGGAGTGACTCAAGAAATTTGTCCTAGTGATGCTCTTGTCAGTGTTACCTCCTCCTTGCCTAGCTTCCATTTGCCTGGTATTTATTTCTTCATGTTTCAGCAGGATGAAGATAAATTGGATGAAGATGTGACTCATCAAAGCTAATGCAGGTTCTTAGGAGGCACATCTGAACGCATAACCAAGCCAAGGCTCAGCACTGATTTCTGCTGTTGTCCTTGGCTTTGTCCACCATGTGTTTTCCAGTTTGGATTGTTTTATGAGCAAGACAGTTGCTTTAGAACTTAATAACATGGACATACCATGACAGGGAGCTGTCAGGCCTTTTTAAGTATTATTAAAACTTTGCCTAAAGGAATATTTTAAATCAGATCATATTATAATCAGCATGGACTTTGTGTTTGTGTACTAACTTCATATGCTTTTGCATCAGTTTGTCTGAAAATACTTTTCTTAACTCTTGTGTTTCACTCTAGAGGTCGCTTTATCTACACAAATTCTTCCAGACCTCACACCTTTTCATCATTTTTTGTGACCTGGCAATAGTTTTTGGTAACTCTCAGAACTGTATGTTATGTTGTTCTCCCGCAGAAATTGTTTCATAGCTATTGGGTGGAGGGAGGAGGATGGTTGCTGTGATAATTCCAAATTTTTAAAGAATGTAAGTCTAAGAGGGACTGTTATGACAACTTAGTCTAACATCCTACATTAGCACTGGTCGCACATAGCACTTGTTGAAGAACTTTCTTGGGTGATTCCTGAGCCAAAGAATATCTTTTAGCAAAACTGCCTGGTTAATCTCGATTTAAGGATTATAGGTGCTGAGAAAACCTGCCCCAAGGAAAGACACTTAAATATTTAATTGCTTTCAAAATTTGTATGTTATTTCTGCTTTGCATTTACCAATGTCGCTACACATTCTGCCTGGGATCTGATACCTTTTTTGTCTTCTGACAGTGGAAGCACCCTAAATCAGAGGTCTCTTCCCTATATGCATGCCTATAATCTGACTGAAGCTCTCTATTATCCTTCTCCTTGCTAAATTCATGCCCTCATCTTTCAGCTCTGGCGGTAACACAGGCTTTCCATGCTTTGGGGCTTCTTTTCTGGAGCCTTTTAAATTACCAACTTTTTAAAAATCTGTCCACCAAGACCAGAACTATATCTTGTATACTTTCAATCTGTACTCTGTTCTTTTTTAAAAGTACTCTTTCTGATGGTGTGAGGAACTCTTAAAGAGATTTACCAGTGGGGTTTTTTGTTTGTGTGTTTTGTTGTTTTGGTTTTTTTTAACCTTGTGGAATTGGTGGAGGAAAAATGTCTAAGTAGTTGTGGAGGACCGATTTCCTTTCTAGAAAAAGAAAAACAGGCCAGTGGGTAGCACATGATAAGGTATGGCAAGTTTTCAGCATTCTGCATACGGCAACAAAAATCCATCTTTTGCAGAGAAAGAAAATACACTTAGAGAGGAATTAAACAATGTCAGTTTTTACCTCAGAGGTCAGTGGGTTTCATAGTTGTAAAAGATTGCCGTTCTACTGTAAGGTTTTACACCTTCTCCAAGCACCTAGGAGCCTCTATGAGATGGCCTGAACCTGATTTGGGATGAAAGCCCTTATTGTGAGGGAGTAAATGTTTAAATGATTGCAGGAGCTGCTGGTATTTCAGTGCTGTGATGAGGAGACAACAGCATCCAAAGTGCTCTCAGGCCTGTACTGGAGCTTACAGGCCAATATAAACATAGGTTATGTTTTTAAAGCCAAAGAGAGCAAGGTATTTTAGAAAAAATAATACCTATGCATTTATTATTCCTTCTGCAAAATCCTTTTGGAAGCAAAGCAATAAAGTTTTTATTGAAAGAGGAACCACAGATGCTGGCTATGGTGTTGATCTTGCCTGCATAGTGTATTAAATAAGAAACTTGTCCCATGCCTCCATGGAGTTTTGCTGAAGTTAATTGTCTTGTGATAAAATCACATTTTCTTGGCAATGAAGGCAAGGGTATAGTCTTTGATATCTTCTTAATTGCTGGAAGAAAGGGAGGTGAGGGAATGCATGGAACTGCTGGACTGCAGTCCATGTTACTTCCCAGCCATCAGAGATGCAGATGGCATTTGTTCTGCTCTTGCAGAGGCAGCTATCCATTGCAGTTTTTAATTTTTCTTTTTCATGCTGCTGATTATGACTTTAAATAAAAAAATCCATCTGCCCCAGGCCCATAATTTCCACTTTCTGTAGTGGCATATTATCAAGTTATATAAGAGAGGGTACAGTCTTGTTGCATTATAATTGCCAAATATGGAACTTCAGTCCTATCATTATCTTCTCTGTTATCCTACCAGATGTATTAAAGTGCATGGAGAAGCCTTAAACCCAGCAGGATTGTTAATTTCTCTACAACAGCCTTTTAATGCCCAGAACTTTATCCTTAGAGTGTGATGCTAAATGATAGTATAAGGAATTTGGGCAGGGAAACCTACCCTCAATTAAATTGGAAAGGGACATGACACATTAAAGAAGAGGCCCTTGAAGTATGACACTGACTTCCTTATACTTGATCTGACAGAATTTGAGTCTGTTGATCTAAAACTCACCCTTTTCCATACACTGTAGAGGATGACAGATGTTCAGAGGGACCTAACATGATTAGCGTTTTTGCTCTGGGAGTCAGGAGAAGATGTTATGATTTACTTATATTGTTGATTCAGTGTGCTTTGTTCAGAAGTTTGTAGCAAATGCTGCAGTTGCTTTTCTAAACTAATGCCTGAATTCTATGTGCTTCCCCTGTCGTCCCCCCCGCCCCGTAGCAGTGGTTTATTTTGGCTGAGTCTGAAGGGTTTCACACCTCAGCTCCAAGGCTATGCCTCCAGATCATATTGCTACCAGTGGGATTACTTTTTTCACTGTCATTCATCTGTACTTCAGACAGTCATCCAGGACAGGCCTTGTACTTAAAAAAGCTCTGACTTCTTGTTATTTTCTATAATGATGCACAAGGCAGAGAACTTTATGGGGGTAGTAGAAATATAAATATCTTACCAATACAGGGCAGTTAGGTCTTTTGGTTCCATAGTAATTGTCTGAGGAGCAACTTGAATTTCAAGTAGGTTTTGTATTTCATTCTGAATATTTCACATACTTCTAAGAGACAGCCAGAATCCATAAAGGTCATGTACTATTGTTGATTCTGTGTCATTTGTCACAAAACAGCCAGCTGCGAAGATCCCCCTATGACCAACATTACCTGGCAGCTCACATAGTTTTTTGAGGGCCATGTAAGAAGCAAAGGAGGATCAAGACGGAGATGACACTGATGCTGGCAGAGTGTCAAAAGGCCTGTTCAGAGACATCACCGTTGTCTCTGTTCTCCACAGCACAAGGCCACAGCTCATATAAAGTTAACCATTGCATGGTAGGGAAGCTCTTGTACCACAAGTCTGTAGCCTGAATACCCCTATTCCATCAACTCCAATTGTCTGTTAAGCCAAAACCTCCACTTTCCTTTGTCACATGTGTAAAGTTACTTTTTTCTTCCGCTGGAGAGGTTTTAAGTCTGAAGCAATAGAAAGAAAAAATTATCATCGTCATCTTCAACTTACAAACAAATGAAAACACTCAAAAAATGATGGCAAAATAAAAATAAACTGAAACAAATCCAGTAAGCTATGCTTAATGTAGAATATACCACCAAAAATACTCTCGACACATTATAATTCCTGTATGCGTTACAATAAGAGAATGCTCTTTACCTTGGAGGCAACATAAATTCAGTGTGTTAATACACAGGCTGCCAAGGCTAACGCTGCTTTTATTTAAATATTGTCCTGAACACAGCCACTGTACCTTAACGGCATGTAAATCATTGCTGTGCTATAGCAGCCTCAACCTATTTCTTCTTTCTCTTTTCTAACATTGTCAAAGTTCTGTTTCATTTTTCCCCTTCCCTTGAATAAATGCTGGTTTTAGTGCACAGCTCCAAGCTACCTCTTTATTGCCAGTTCCAGGCCTATGGTACCTGGAGTTAATCGCCCTTCAGCTACATATTGTTAACTGTGATGTGCCTGCTACCTATAAAGGAGGAAAAGGCTTCTTTTTATACTAGAAAATAAGATATATTTTACCGAATTGCTGGGGTGGGGGGAAGTCTTTGTTGAAAGAAGGGGACTACAGCTATTTTTTATTAGTATTATAAAGAAATCCATACTCCATTGAGAGCACATGCTGCAATGTGAGGGAATGTAACATTTCCTGTGCTATCAAGACATTATTTGCAGCTTGTTTAATGAACTCAATTTCATTTTTATCTGTACTTTGTATGTAGATAAAGAAACAAATAAAGGAATAAAAATAGGAGATTTCTCTGGCAACATTTTTTGGGGAGGGGAAAAATGATATAGCAGTCTCAACCACAGATATCTTGGTCACATTGTCAGGATGGACAGCTCAGTCTGTCATTCATTGCCCATGGCAGTGAATTGGGACAGGAGTTGTTGATATGACACTAAACAGAGAATTACATTTTTCTACACTGTATGGAAAACATAGATGTATTCTTGTTCTCTGTGCCTCTGAACAGGAGAACAATGCTGATAGGAGCCCACTACTTTAAATCGTTGTAGGCTATTCACAGCATTGACAATAGAAGGCAGTTGTGAACTAGCAAAAAAAAAAAGAAAAAAATCCTACTGGAAATGACAATAAACCATTTGGCATATGCTGAACAGAAAGCAGGCTGGTTTTATTCAAACGATGGTTGAATTCTTAAGCAGCCATCAGATTTGTTTTAGGGCTTGAAGTGATTGTGGGGTCTCCCATTCTCTTTCCTCCAGGTGAATTCAGTTCTTTGGGTACCAGAGTAATAAATTGAAAAGTCCCAGTTATATTTAAAAAAGTAATGACTGCGTAGAATTATGCTTAAAACAGACAGAAACTCCTGACAAAGGCCCTGCCTCTCACTGGGAATGGACATCTAGAGATATGTGTGGGGAGGGGGAGGCTGTTTGTTTGTTTTTTATTTTCTTGTTCCAAGTAAACTCTGTATCTGAGTTAACACCTGAGAGCCTTCCTGTAGGGGCATGTAACCTCTAGGTATGGAAAAAGAGAGGTGATGTTCCCCTCCAGTTTGGAAAACGAGTGCAGTTTTTCTGTGTATACAGTGGTGAAAAAGAGTTTTCAAAAGTCCTGGCATGGTTATTTAGAAATACTTATATGGAAACTTTAAAACCGGGATATATTCAGCTTCCACTCTGTTTCTGAGGACCGTATAAGAAGGGGCTCTGCCTCCTTACTTAGGCCTTAATTTCTTCACAATGCTATCCCTTAATTATTTATCTGTCTCTATCTATCTATATTCCCATTAGCTTTTTGACTATTTCTCCTCTCACCACTAGTTGTCCAGTGTAGAAACCTTGTGGGGAGCTTGGACATGTTGGAGCAAGCAATGTGTTAATGTGGTTGCTGGTTACCGCAAGGCTCAGCACGACTGAGCATTTATCCAGGTTTCTGTTGCTGTAATTCCACAAGTCCTGTAATATTCCCTGGGCTTGGACATAAGGAATAAAACTCCAAAGGCTACAGCAAGGTAAAATCACGCTTCTGTTTTTAGAGATGGAGGGAAGACAGGGATGGGGGAAGAACCAGATCTTGTGATCCTCTGGCCACAGCTCCCTAGAGAAATGTCTCAGGAGGTGTGGGACATGTATTTGGCATTGAGTAGACTGGTGTGTTTGGAAGTAGCTTCCAGTTTGATATCAAGGAGTGTGGGCAGCTAACCACAAAGTGTCCACCTTCCATGGAAATTTACTACCATCAGAGAAATGCAGTTTGGTGTAGCGTTAGTGTCCATCTCTCCCTCCCCACTTAGTAATTTTTATATTGCATGTAGATTTAACTTAAGGACATAGCCATTGACTGTGAAAAACTAGGCTGAAACCCTACAAGGGACTTAATTTTGTTACTGGAGGGATTTTTCAGTTGGGAGTCCTGAGGCAGAGCCTGGGGCACCACGAGGGCCATGTGTGGTGAGAGTTCCCTTCCCTTAGTGACAATAGGTCTTTTTTTCTCCCATGTCTGAATTCCTGAGACAGTGTCAGAAACTGGCTTGCTGAGTTTATCACCCTGCCCTGGTACAACCACACTTGTCCAAACCTAGGAGATAAGTTTGGTTCTAGACACTTTGGTCCCATGGCAACAGAGGAAATGCTATGCTGACTTTTGTGCGGTAGAAAACTTGTGCATGCTGTGGAGAAGGCTAAGATGGGAGGCCAGGGATGCATTTTCTTGGAAAGAGTGAGTCAAAGCAAGCTGGAGTATTTGTTGGTGCTGTTAAGTGTGCCGAGTGTCCCTCTGCTTATGGGATATGGGAGAGATCCCTGTGTTCCTCTCCCTGCACAGCTGGTACATTATCTTCCCAGCAGTGATTTACTGAAAACTGAGAGACAGCCAGCTAGTAAAACTGATGGGGTTTTGCAATTGTTAAAAAAACTGGCAAAAGAAAAAGGATAAGCAAAGTAATGTAACAGTAAACAAAGCAAAGCTACTGTCTGGTAAAGCTGTCCTGCAAAGCCTGCCCTTGCAATACAGTTGTGTTGCTCAGCTTCTAGGCTGTATTCTCCAGAGAGCTCCCAGAAAACACTGTCCTTGGAGAATGTTACACGTGTACATTTTCCTTTCCTGTACATCTAACAAGAAACTCTGGCTTTTTGGCCTGCTCTTTGGGGGTGCAGAAGCTCTTCTACTGTTTGTTTGCAAAGGAGAAGCAGAGCTCTCTATCACCTTTTGAAGTTTTTATCCACCTTTCCCCGAGTCACTGGAGGGTAGCAAAGCTGACCATGACGTGCTCGATATGTTACACCAGTACTACTAATGGTACTGGGAAGGCTTCAGGGGTCGACTAGGCTGTATGGTCATACTAAGGGTCAAACAAATTGTGAGACTTGGAGTCAGGGAGGACTGTTCTCCTTGAGGATGAGACTGGCAGATCTGTTGTATATTTCTTTTGCTTCCTGTGACGTGATCCTTTATGTATCGGTCCTATAAAAACTATGGTGAAATTTGTTGAAGTAGGGATTTCTCTGGGATAGGTCAGTGAGATTCTTTTTTTTCAGTGTTCATTAGTATTATCATCACAGTTGTGATGTGACTTCAGACAATTTTTGCACTTCTGCAACTGCAGTGGGAATAATCTGGAAATCTTGAAAGTTGTTGCAGGGCATGGAAGCTCTTTATGGTGCTGCTGTTCTCCTAACCTGAGGTTCTTGAACCTCACTACAGTGCTAGACACAGAAAAGCTGGAAAAATTATGTGTGTATTCCCATATACAGATATGGTAGAACTGTCTTAAATACTTTGAAGGTGGGTATAATTTTGGGCCTGGGGAGCTGATGAGAGGTTTCAATACAGAGATACAGATTATTTTCCTTGATTGGAAAAAACAAATTCTGAACAGTACTGCAAATATTTATTTGAGCAAAATGGTGTATGAAATGTGGAAAAAGATTCTGAGAAACCTCTTCCAGTGATTAGTTCTAGATATCAGCTATCATCCATTGTAGAGAGAGCATGGGATTTGAGAGACTTAAGGTAGTTCTACAACTCCTTGGAACAGGTATATATGTTAAATGACTGTAGGGGATATCCCTCCCACACAAGTTTGTATTAAATCCAAATGCTCTCCTGCTGATGGGAGCAGCAGTTAGACAGGCAAATTAGGAAGTCACCAAGTCTGGATTTAGGAAGACTAATTTATTACTTCTCTTTTTACAATAACAATTAGTAAGCATGGACAGAAATTGTGAAAAAGGTTTTGCAAAAAACTAATCAACAAATTATTTTTTTTTCCTCTGGGGGAGAGGGAAGGAAATAAAACAACATTTTCAATGGAATTGCTTCTAACCCAGTCTGTTTTATTAGTAACGGTTCATGTTCAATATGTTTGTGAATACTCTTGTAAACACTATTGCAGCTGGTGATGTTAATTCTCCCTGTGTTACATGTGGGAAGAAAAGGAGTGAGGGAGTAAGCATCTTTGAAAAATAAATCACATCTTTTATTCAAATATCTTTTGAAAATCAGGACACAGGTAACAATGGCCATATTCAATTACTAGTTTCACAAATTTGGGAATAATCCAAATGGATTAGAAATTTTAACTGCCTGCTTGACTTCTTCACAATTGCATTATTGACATTAACTAGAATTTACCAGTTCTTGTCAGGCCTTGGAACAGCTCCTATAATGGAGAGGATATAACTGGAGATAACAGTGAAAAGTTATAATACTTTGAAGTCTGTTCAGCAGGGTTTTGCTCTTTTCTTTGCTGGGGGCTGGAGAGAGCTAGTGCGTGTTTGTTTTGTTTTGTTTTTTTTTAATGCAGTCTAATTGTGCCATGGTATTAAGACAGCACATCTTTAAGTTTTCATATGAAAGTATGAGCTTTGGTATGACAGAATATCAAAGTGAAAATTAATGTCCGCCACTTGTATATTGCCTAGACGTTACTTTAGAGAGAAAACAACAGGAGCGAGACGAAGCCATACATATGTTAAATTCACATCAGTAATAAAGATTAAGTAGAAGTTAATA